>NW_026067987.1:2178626-2197308 GCF_014885135.2 Alexandromys fortis | reverse complement strand
ATATATAATGTTTTAAAAAGTATAAAGGGGTTGGGATTAAACTCAACTAAAATAAATCTAAGTCATAAACAGTGTCTGATGAGGATGTTTTTAGGGAAATTAAGAGAAAACCCATGCTGAGTATGTCCAGCCCTGGGCTGGGCTCTGACTGCATAAAAGGAGAAAACAATTGGAATACTGGTATTTTCCTTACTATACTTCTCAGCAGACAATACCATGGGCCAAGCTACTCCTGGACTAACCCAGCCGAAACAATCCTTTATTCCATCAAAATGTTTTTTTCAACCAGGTGTTTGGTAACAACAGCAAGAAAAGTAATATATATATGGCAGAGAGATGATAGAGAGATAGATAGATGATAGAAAGATAGATGGATGGATGGATAGATAGATATGAAAGAAAAGACACACTTTAAAGTGTGCCCTCTAAATACCTTGGTTTTTTTAAAAATCCAATCAAACCAAGAACTCAAAACTAACTATCCTGAATAACTATCTTGCCAATTTGACATAAAAACACATCACTTTAAAGCACAATATTCTACCTCTGACTCCCACAGGGGTATGGTTGTCACATAGCAAAATGAACTCATTACAACTTCAGAGAGTCCTGTAGTCTTAACAGTTACTCTTCAAAAGTCTAAAGACTTAAGGCAGTTTCTTGACTGTGAAATAAAATTAATGAAGAAGTCGCGTAGTTTCAGTATATAAAAGTACAGAATCAAGATCCCCACCCCAAAAGAAAGGAGCAGAGACTAGATAGGGATGACGAGTAACTACGATCGCATTGTGACTTATAAATGCAAAGTCAGACTATTAGGGGGGAAACTAGTCATGATGATTCTCCTGGTTCTGAAAGCAAAGAAGTGGTTGCATTTCATTTTAAAATTAAATTAATATCCTTCTCCATACACTTAAATTTTACTTGTAGCACCATATTTGTGAAATTTGGGCCAGAGAGCTGTGTTGGTTGAAGTACCCAGGGACTTGGAGCGATTGGTACCAGTAATTCCTGGCCACTTTTCCCATACTGAATATTTTTATTAACTTATCTCTTAGGACTATGTTGATAGTGCATTCTGATGGAACTTGGTACAATATTCACCTCTACGCATGGAGAGTTCCAGAAGCATGGACATTTTGGCTGGAGGCAGAGAGATGAGTAGCACAGGATAGTGCTACGGTAAAAGTAAAATGCTGCAGATCCCCAAATGGCTGCAGCAGGCAGAGGGCCGTGAGACCACGCCGCAGGTCCCCAAAGTGACACCAGGCAGCAGGCAGCGGGTCCCGAGACCACGCTGCAGGTTGGTGCGGTTCCCCAAGTGGCTGCAGTGGGCCACGAGGGGTAACAAGTCCCAGACAGGGAGCCGAGTGGTGGGTGAGGGACCTTGAAGGAGTAGCCAGCCCCATGAGGAGAGACAGATGGGCATGCCGCTAGACCCTTGGGGGTGTCTTTTTATATAGTGATAGGGATTGCCCCATTCCAGGGCCTTAGAGAACAAGTTCTACAGGGGCAATATGCTATCCCCTATCAGCTTTCCAATAGGAAGAACACAATCAGCCTGCTACTAACAGTAAATGCAAGGCAGAGGCCAACTGTGCATGATCTCATGGATCTTGCGTGACTTCAGAAAGGGACAAAGGCTTTAAGAAGTCATTGAGATGAGAGGCCAGCTGTCCAGACCCTGAAATTATGGCAGCCGTGGAAGATATTGGGTTTGATTCCAAGACAAAAAAAAATTAATACATAAAAAGTTTAATGAAATCACCTACTTAGGGGCCAGGCATCAGAACAACGGCTGTAAGAGCCAAGCAAAGCCTAGGAACCCAGGGGTGGCATCTTTTCCTTTTGCTGAAGACCCTGCCACTTTCCCTCTCCCCAACCTCAGGAGAAGGGTCAGTGAACCTTCCTTAAGACATTTGTCACATCCAATGAAAACTATCATCCAGAAAAAGGGGGGGGGGATGATACCCCTCTCCCGCAAGAGACAGGAGACGACACCTGCTCTTGGCAGAGCCCACAAGTGCTTCATGACCCCCCCCCGTGCTTTTACTTATCAGGAAACATTAGGATGTATGCAGAAGATTCCAGCTTCTCCTCCAACCCTCCAACTCCCCATCAAAGGAACAGGTCTTTTTTAAGTGCCTCTCAACACAGTGAGACTTAATATCTAGTCCAGGCCTGCCTCCGTGAATGGAGAAGGAAGTAGGGTATGCCTATTAAAACTGCTCAGCTGCATCTTACTCCAAAAACCTTGTCCAGGTCAGAAAAGTGTGTGTCCCAAGGAGTGAGGGGACACAGAGGACAAAAAAAAAAAAAATAGAAAGTATGGTCCAGGAACATTTTGACATTTGATTTTTTTTTATATATTTTACTTGTATCCTTGTCTATTGATATATCATAATTAAATGTATTCTTGATTGGCACAATGGCTTGGCAGGCTAGATCTAGACACTGTGAGATGGTAAAATGATGCCCATTAACACATTTAACCATCTAGCACCCCAGAAGACAAATCCCACTGCATGCTAGGCATGTACACCACACTGACAAATTGCTTTGTGCGGTTTAAATCTCTGAGATGCTGGCTCTGGAGTTGGACTTTGACACCAGAGCCAGGCAAGTGTGTCTTAAAGTGTCCTCCAAGACCCTTTGATCAGGACTGGACTGCTCCCTTTAACTCTGTGACAAGCAGGGAAGGGAAGAGCAAAGCAGACTGAGAGTGAAAACTGAGAACTAGAGGTGGCGGTTCTCAACCTATGGTCTCTAGTCCTTTGGTGTCACCTGACAGTTATCTTGCACATCAGATATTTACATCATGATTAATAACAGTAGCAAAATTACAGTTATGAAGTAGCAACAAAAGATTTTTACGGTTGCAGTCATCACGACTTGAACTGTACTAAAGCGGTGCAGCATTAGGAAGGTTGAGAACCATTGAACTAGAATATCATCCCTTTCCGACAATTTTTACAGCTGTTTTCCCATGGTATAAAAATGCCTGTGGTGGGAATGAAAAGATGTTCTACCAGAGCAGCTCATTCATGAAGAGAAATCTGAAGCAGAACCCAAACTGGTTGCCTCAAAGAGGCCTCTCTAACTCATTTCATCTGGATACGTGTATGTTCCCTAACTGGATCATGTTATCTTTTGCTCATTTTTCTCAATTGGGCTACCCTAGTTATCTCTGGATATTTGTAAGCACCGATTTGAGGATTTTTCTTTCTTCTGCATTGGTCTGCCAATTATTATTATTATTTTGCTATTGTTATTGCCCATTGCATACTAAATAAACTCTCATTCAAAACCAGAAGCAAGCCCACGAGCTCTCAACACTACAGAAAGAATCACAGGCCCTGATGTAATGGTGAGAGCCAGGAAAATAGTCTTACCCAGGGAAGAGCACACCAACTGGTTACCAATTCCAGATGGCCAGCCTAAACACACACACACACACATGCAACACTGTACATTGTACAGACTAAGTATGAATAGTTTCTATTTCTGTATTTAAGAATACACACAGCAACAACAACAACAATTAATGTAAAAAAGAGGCCATAAATTTGAAAGAGCAAGCAGGGTTATATAGAAGGGTTTGGACAGCGGATAGGGAAGGGGGAATGATGTAATTAATTTTATTATTATTTTCTACAAAAAAGAAGCAGGGTTATCATCCCTATTTATGAAGAACCTAAAATCGTTGAACTAGAAGTAGGCAATAGGAAGATGTTGACCAGTGGATGAGGGTGGAGTATGAGAGGGGAGGATGGAGAAGGAGCTAGAGGCTGAAATAGGAAGAGATGGGGAGAGGAGGTGACAAGGAACAGAGTTTCAAACAGGAGCAACCAGCTTGGAGAGCAGTACAGAGCAGGCGACCACAGTTACTAAGAGTCCCTCTCTTCTGCCTCCCTGCATTGAAAGTGACCAGCGACAGGACTCTGAGCTTCAGAGCTGTAGGAGGACAGGTGTGGGAAATTTTGCCTGCTATGAGCCTAGAGTCATTTCTGGCCCAGAATCCTTCTTCATTCAGGGGAAAGGCAGCAAATTGGTGGAAGGGTCTCCATGGGGTGTTCCAGTGATTCAAGAGTCATGTCACAAGGGACTCTAGTAGTTCAGGATAGGAGCAGCACCAGTTGGAAGCCAAATCAGCAGCTGGAGATAACTAACGGACAATAATAAGATACTGGCAGCTGGAATCCAGGTGACTATCCCCCAAGTGTTTTTGTGTGGCAGTGTCACCAGCCTTCTTTTTCTGGCTCCTTTTGTGGCACAGAGGGAAAGGGGAGATGGAGCAGAACATTGACCATTACTGAAAGGTCTCTTGGTTTGGGCAGGTTTGGGCTTTCTTTCCTTTGGGTCTGCCTGGTTTTTCCTGATCGGTCTTTATTCCTCACCACAGTGCATGCATGCATCCCATCAATGTGGGGGTTGTGAAGTAACGCTCCTGAGACTGTATAAATCTCAGTTTCAACATTCTGGCTCCCAGTTGGCTCCCCACTCTGAAGGAAGACTGAAGACTCCATAGTCACATTCATAGGGCCACTAATGTGATGTGGGATTCCCCTCTGTGTGCTGTGAATACCACTGGTTAATAAAGAAACTAGCTTGGCCTATAGCAAGGTAGAACTTAGTTATGCGGGGGAAACTAAACTGAATGCTGGGAGAAAGGAGATGGAGTCAGAGAGAAGCCATTGAGCCACTGCTGGAGACAGATGTGCTGAAATTTTGCTGGTAGGCCATGACCTTGTAGTGATGCATAGATTAATGGAGATGGGTTAAATTAAGATGTAAGAGTTAGCAAATAAGAAGCTAGAGCTAATGAACCAAGCAGTGATTGAAGTAATATGGTTTCTGCGTGATTATTTCAGAAGTCTGGGAGGTCAAGAAGCCCACAAGCAGCCTCCTGGGAGAAAATGGAGAAGGGAGACGGCAGCATCCATCCTGCGCTGGTTTGAATAGGAAAGGTCCCCATAGGCTCTTATATTATTTTATGCTTAGTCGTTATGGAGTAGCACTGAGAGAGATTAGAAGGTGCAGTCCTGTTGGAGGAAGTGTGTCACAGAGGATGGGCTTTGGGGTTTCGAAAGCTCAAGCCGGACCCAGTGTGTCTTTCTCTCTTCCTGCTTCCCTTTGTCTCTCCCTGCTGCTGGTACATCTAGATGTAAAGCTCTCTTCCTTCTCGAGCACCACGTTTGCCTGTGTGCCACCATGCTTATCACAGACTAAATTTCCGAAACTGTAAGCAAATCCCAATTTAATGCTTTCCCTATAAGGGTTGCCATGGTTATGGTGTCTCTTTGCAGCAATGTAACACTGATTAAGGCACTTCCAAACATGTAGCATAAACAGTCTAAGATTCGATGCTCCAGCTAGAGACAGAACTGTGTTCCTGCCTCAGCCTCCAAGACTTAACCTACAGCCACAGGCTAAGGGAGTGACTCACTCCTTCTTGAGGACTGGCCTATTGTTTGGCCCTCTGAGACCTTGTCTCTATAGAAGACTGTTCTTGGTTAGCTTCCTGAGGTCAGCTTGGAGCTTATAACTTTAACACTCCCAATCTCTCTTGGGTGGCTTCTTGCTTGTCACCAAGGGTCTCAGAGGTCCTACTTTTTTCACATTTGAATTGTTGCTCTCACATGGCAAATAAAACCCCCTTTTGTTTGTTGCTGTTTGCCCTACCCATTCTTCAAGGGAGGGCAAGGCACGAGACTAAGGTAAATAGAGTTGACTCTCTTGCAGTTAACAGGGATTCCAGGCAGTACAATCCCAACTAGCAGGGAAGAGATTCCAGAGGGAACAACTGTCAGCATGGGTTCTAGTCAGCAAGGCTGGACAGAGATAGTGGACACAGGACAGCAGGGACTCTAGTAAATGAAGGTTCTCGTCAGCTGTCTCCAGTCATGAACCCCAGTCATCAGGGACTCCAATCAGATGGACTCCAGTAACAAGCGATTCCAGTCAACTGTGACTCCAATCAGCCAGTGGTATAGTTCGCAGAGTCTCCACAGAAGAGGGATTGGAGTCAGGAAGTGACTTCATCAGCAGACTCCAGTCAGAGTCGACTCCATAATTTGGGCCTCCAGTAAGAAACCTGTCCTGTTTGAGACTGGGACCTGAAAGCCTATCTGGAGCTTCTGTGGACAGATGCCTTTCAGCTCACATAGGGTCAATGCATACCTGCTCTTTCTGGGAT
Organism: Alexandromys fortis; assembly: GCF_014885135.2. Classification (NCBI taxonomy): domain Eukaryota; kingdom Metazoa; phylum Chordata; class Mammalia; order Rodentia; family Cricetidae; genus Alexandromys; species Alexandromys fortis. The sequence continues at coordinate 2,191,112 of NW_026067987.1, read as the reverse complement.
CCCTCCCCTGTCTCTGCATTTACCGCGGTAGAAGATATAGTACAGCACACTGGGAGCTCCTTAAACGTGTCTCTCACAGACTTTTGAATGAAATTTGGGGATGGCCATGGGGATTCTCTTCTCTCTGCTCCTTGAACAGAATCAGTAACCTGTTCAGGTCTTATGTCTCTAAGGGACATGACTTGGAGCTGCCTTCAGGAGAGAAATGGAGAGCCTGTATACGGCCTTCAGACCCTGCTGGGCCCAGGTAGAACTTTGAAGAGTGGTCGATGGGAGCATGGGATCATGTTAGCTAGTTCAATTCTGCAGAGGCATGCATGGGAGATTGGTGAAGGTGTGTGGGTGACATCTTGGGAGTCTTGGAAACGGCATGGATATAGCCAGGATATCAGTAGTTTAACAACTGGGATAAGGAATTTACTTAGGGCTGCCCCAACGACACACATTGGTGGAGTTTACCATGAATAAACAGTATGCCTGGCATAAAAGAAGTCACTCGGAAGCAGGCTAAGCAAAACACACAGGCTGGTCACAGATGACAAGCCAATTTGACACAGTCTAGAATCACATGGGAAGAAAATATGAAAGAGGGATTGTCTAGATTAGGTTGACCTGTGGGCATGTGCGAGGGAGGTTGGTGACACCATTCCCTGGGCAGGATCCTGGATCAGATGAGGGTAGAGAGAGTGAGCTGAGTACCAGCACTCTTTGCTGGGGACAGGGATACTTCTGATTGTTTTGGGGGTAATCTTAGTTCTCACGAAATAGAGAACTGAATAACTAATGAAGCCTCCTGAAACTCAGAGTAAGACACTACCTCAAGGGAGGGAAGAGTAAACTAGTAAGGATATGGCCTCACCGAGCCAGGAACCTGAGAGCTATTTCTGATGCCTCGGTGGTTCCAGCCAATCACCAGCTGCCTGGAATCTTCCAGGTGGCATCTCCTAGTGGCAGATTTGTTAGAGCTGTACCCGATGACCCGAAATGCCCATGGCCACTCATGCCTTCTTGACCTGCCAGATGTGAAGCCTTGCCCAGCATCATGATTTGTGCTGACCTGATTCTCTTCACTTCCTACATGACAACGCCAGATGGATTAACCTTCAAGATTTATGTTGGACTAGTGCCCCCTGCATAGCCCTGTCAACACTCTTAGAAATACTGTTAAGTGGAAATGCCTTGAATTTCACCCCCCCTTAGAATCACTGTGGCACAAAAGTCAGAGGAGATACAGACATTAATGGTGGCCAAGTCTTATAACTCCCCATGCCACTCAGCTATCCAAGTCCAGGTGAAAACTTCAGTCATAGGATACAGAGGGAGAGATGTGAAAGAATGGGATGCCAGGAACCTCCAGGACTTTGTCAGTCTCCCTTCATCTGTTGATCTTGTTTTAGTATTTTCTTCTTATAGCTGCCAAATCATTCCCATCCATTCCTGGTTTTTAGTTAGAAAGCCTTTGTCCATCACCCCACTCTTGTCAACTAAAATGTTTTTTTTTTAATTTTTTTATTTAAAAGAATATTAATACACTTTGATTATATGCTTTCCTCTCCCCCAACTCCTCCCAGATTCTTCTCCCCATTTCCCTACACAACCAACTTTATATTCTCTCTCTCTGTTGCTCATGCTCTCTAAGAAAAAAGCAAAAAAAAAAAAAAAAGAAGAAAAGAAAAATGCAAAGGGCAAAACAAAACTTTCTCCACTATAGGGCTGGAAAGATAGCTCAGTGATGAAGATCACTTACTACTCCTCAAGAGGACTCAAGTTTGATTCCTAGCACCCAAATTTACTCCCCATAGCTCATACATTGGGTACCTCACAACTCTACCTGTAACTTCAGCTCCAGGAATTCAATGCCCTCTTATAGCCCACTTAGACACTTGCACAAAGTTGCACATACTCCCAAACACACACACACACCTTTAAGCTTCTTCACATTCCCGTCAACTTTCCAGTTCTTCTAGTCCATTAAAACAGTAAGAGCAAAAAGCGAGGCAACTTTGTGTCTTCTTTCTTTTAAAAGGCTGTCTGTCTCTTTCAGAGAGATCAAAGCTAAGCCCACTTTATATATAAATTAAGATGTGGAACTTCTTGGTACTTCGCCTCTCCATCATCTCTGCTTCTTACTTTTAGGGTTTTGTGCTAGGATGTAACAGGGGGTGTTACCCAAAGTCCTTGCTGATGGTCTCCTTGGCTTACTGAGTCAGAAGAGGAACTGGGCGCATGATGAGATGGGGAAGATATAGTAGACAAGGAAAGATGGATAGAAAGATAAAGAACCATACAGAAAGGAAAGGCAGAAGGGTAGATGAAAGGAGAGAGCATATGCAGATAAAAAGGGATCCAAAGAGGCAGAATTCAATCTAAATCTCCTATTTTAGCTTTCATTCACTAGCTAGAATATTAACTGTGAGATGAGATAATTTTGATGGGTGTGGGCATGTACCGTTTTCAGCCAGGATGGGTAAGTCCTTACAGGCTTACTTGCAAGCTAAGCAGATTGTCTCCACTGCCTTATATGCTCTGAGCAAACTTTCCATTTTTATTCATAGGCTTCTGAGATATAGCTCCCAATGGATAATGAGATTAAATCAATTGTGTTTCTGGTCATTAGGAGCAATGTCAAAGGTGGGGTCTTCAGTAAGTCTCCAGTTAGAATGTGGGCTTCTGTGCTGAGTGGGCAATGGTTTTGTCTTCATCCCTGTTTCAATGCAAAGGCCATGCATAGAAAATGAAGAGGGTGACTGGACCAGAGTCAGAATGTGGAAAGAGGGATGCGGGTCGCCTTCCAGTCAGAGACCTACAACCAAAAAGGAGCCTTGAAGGACTTCTCAGTCTCCTGAAGCAGCTGAAGCCTGTTTCAGCTTCATAGGTCAGGAGATGTGTGGAGACCTTCAAGGAACATGCATTCCTATAACATAACATCTGAAAAACAAAAACTTGCCCAGAGCTACCAGGAAAGATGTGCCACCATGTTGAGACCCAAAGCACCTTTCTGTGCAGTGAATCTACCCCTTTCTATACCATTACAAACCAAAGGCGCCATGCACCAGCCCATCCCTTCCCTACGGTGAAGACCCCAAGCGCAGACCAACAGTCAGGGTTAGCAGGGAAATGGGAAATCTATTCTGAAGACTGCCAGTTTTCCCTTGCCCCCTTTCTCTTCCTTGCAAACATTTGTTCTCCTGTTAGATGTCAAGTTGATGGTTCCAAATCTTAGATGTGTCATGCTTAGTTTGTGAAGGACAGTCTGTCAAATAGAGCAATCAATCTTCTTGCTTGGTGGTTGCTGTGAGGAGCTGCCATGGCCTCGCTCTTACATATCCACTAATTCTGTGTGATGAGTGTGGCTAGAGGCAGCCCCTTGCTCTCTGGGGACTGGGTTCAAGGTGTAAATATACTGAGATGGGATGATTGCTGGATCCATTCTGCTTCCGAAGCGCCTCAGCTCATGCCTGGCTAACCAAAGGCAATCTGCCATATAATCTCTGTTAATTGTGTTGGCTTCAGGCCTTTTTGGACTCTCTCTCGCTTTCTGAGACCTAACAACTTTTTCAGAGCATAGTGTGGTCCTGGCAAACAATTTGTGAGGCTGTTTTCCATCTCTTTCATGTTTCTGTGCCCAGTGGTGACTATGAGGTTCTCCTCTGGTCCTTTCACTGGGGGATCACCATAAACAGCACTGGGGATGCCACTTCTGTCTTGGGGTGGATCTCTCAGCAGGTGGTCCAGAGAGAGACATACAGACACACACACACACACACACACACACACACAGAGAGAGAGAGAGAGAGAGAGAGAGAGAGAGAGAGAGAGAGAGAGAGATATTTTGGCTTGCAGAAGCATTGGCATGGGAAGAGAATAAATGCATGGGCTCAGCCAAAGCCTCATGGCTTTTCTCTGCAGTCACATAGTCAGAGCTGAAACAGTCTCCACTGAAGGGACACAGAAGCCATGTTTGTCAGAAGTGGAATGCCACTGAAGGTAGTGGTGATATGGTGAGAATCCTCTGCCCTGAGGACTGAGCTGGGGAAAACTGAATCCTTACCTGAATGTTGCTGAGAATGTGGTGTGTTCCACTCAGTGGCTAAGAACAAAGTTCAGACAAAAGGCTGGCCTTGCTGGCCTGCCTTCACTGTGTGGTGCAGGACAATTGTCTATATTCTGTCAATTATGTTTTAAATAAGTGCTGATTGGCCAGTAGACAGGCAGGAAGTATAGGCAGGATGATAGGACAGGAAGTAGAGGCGGGTCAATGAGAACAGGAGAATTATGGGAAGAGGGAAACTTCCTCCTCCAGTCCTGCCCAGACACTGAAGAAGAAAGATGTGATCTGTCCTGCTGGGTACTGAGCCACGTGGCTAACATAGATAAGAATAGTGGGCTAATATAAGTTATAAGCGTTAATAAGAAGCCTGAGCTAATGGGCCAATCAGTTTATAACTTATGTAGACCTTTGTGTGATTTTATTTGGGGCCTAATGACTGTGGGAACTGGGCAGGACAGAAATCCCAACAAGCAGGCCCTCATGTTATAACTGTGCACTGTGTCCCTTGAGAAGCATGCATTCTTACAAGAGGAATTTCTACAGTAGCCTTCTTTGGCCCTATCTAGTACATAAGGGCAAATCATGTACTAAATAATACAATGCATTCAAAGTACTTGGCACTGTGCTGGGTGCTCAGGAAATGTTCAGCATGTGCTAGGAGTTGACAGTACATTGACATAAACAATGATAAGATTACAGATTAATGTGCAGCATTTCCCATTTAAATTAACATGCAAATTCCATGGTCTTTGATGCTCACTTGCCACTTCTCTGTATGTGTGTGTATGTATGGGGCACCTTGGGAAATCAGCTTTTCTATTGGGATTAGGAAATGTGCAGTTGGGACTTGACTGGGCTCCCTTGGCAGTAGAAATGACTCACTCTGTAGTTAGGGTTTCTAATGCTGTGAAGAGATGCCATGACCATAGCAACTCTTAAATAGGAAAATATTCCATTGGAGCTGGTTTATAGACTCAGAGGTTTAGTGCATTGTCATCATAGTAGGAAGCATGGTGTTGGCACGGAGACATGGGCTAGAAAAGGAGATGAGAGTTTTGCATCTGCATCAGCAGGCTGCAGGAAGAGAGGCACAATGGGACTAGCTTGAATATTTGAAACCTCAAAGCCACCCCCAGTGATACTCTTCCTCTAACAGGGGCACACCTCCTAATAGTGCCATGCCCAGTGAACCTGTGGGGGCCATTTTCATTCAAACCAATATTTTCACATTTGGTGTATCTAGGACTCATGTGATCAGAGGTAAGTGAAGAAGTCCCTTACACCCTCATAAAATGCTTGTCAGTTTGGTTTCTCATACTCTTAGAAGAGAAGCATGCATGAAGGGTGTAGAGATGGACAGTCTAGGAATGGAACTAATATGGGACTAGTATTACAACAAGAAGAATCTACTTTTTATCTCAAACCAGAATTGTAATCTGATAGTAAAATATTGAAATCAATATGGATGACCTACAGCAAAAGAATACAGAAATTGTAGTTTGTGTTTGTAGTAGAATAATGTAGTGCTATTAAAAATAAAGACACACATTTACGATATATATATATATATAAATGTTATAACTGGCTTTATTTATAGATGTTACCTAAAAGATATGTTGAATAAAACAAGATGCAGAATGCTAAAGAAAAATATAGTTTATATAGAGATTAAATAAACAAGGCTTCAAATTATTTATGTATAATCATGTAATGATAGAGAAATAATTTGAGTGACATAACAAACATGAAAACATACTAATGAAAAGCACTCAGGCACTCAGCAACTTCAGGAAGACTGTCTTCCTTTAGAGAGGGCAGAATGCTACAGGGAATGTTTCTGTCCAGGTTTTATCTTATTGATAATCTTTGTTTTTACAAAGGGAAGGAATTCTCCACAAGAGGTTTGTCCTATGGCTCCCATGGATGCAAAAGCCACAGATGTTCAAGTCTTATAAACTGGCATAAAACTTGTGTATAACCCACACACCACCTTCTAAATACTTTAAATCATTTCTAGATTACTTTTAATACCTAATAAAGTATGAAGCATCTTAGTTATTTTTCTGTTGCTGTGGAATAAAACACCATGATCAGAGCAACTTAGGAAAGAAAGATTTTAATTGGGGCCATGTTTATGGTTTCAGGGGGTTAGTCTATGACCATCATGGTGGGTTGCATGGACACAGGCAGGCAGGCATGGTGCTGGTGCAGAATTTGAGAGCTCACAACTGATCCACAACAGGAGGCTGAGAGGGAGTGGGGTAGAAAATGGGCCTGGCTGGCGGGGATTTTGAAACCTTAAGCCCCCCCCCAACCCAGTGACACACATCCTCCTACAAGGCCAAACCTCCTATCCTTCCCAAATAGTTCCACCCACAGGGAAACAAACATCTAAGTATATAAACCTATGAGGTCATGGTGTAAGAGGTCCTTCCATATTTGTGTTGCTTTCATTGGTTAATAAAGAAACTGCTTTGGGCCTGGTGGAGGAGAAAGAACTGAATTCTGGGAGGAAGAAAGCAGAGACAGAGAGCTGCCATGGAGATACCAGGTCAGACATGCTAAATCTTTCCTGGTAAGCCACGACCTCGTGGTGAACACAGATTAATAGAAATGGGTTAAATCAGATGTGATAGTTAGCTAATAGAAGGCTAGAGCTAATGGCCAAGCAGTGTTTTAATTAATACAGTTTCTGTGTGATTATTTGGGTGTAAGCTAGCCAGGCAGCTGGAACAAGGGGCCCTGCTCCCTGTAACAAGGCATTCTCATTTAGCTGCCACATAAATATTATAGAAATAATGCTTACACTATTGTTTAGGAAATAATCACAAGAACATTACCTTGTATACTCATAGTACAAGTGAAATTTTAAGAAAATCTTTTCACGACTAGGGAGATGGGTCATTTGGTAAAGTACTTACCATACATTATAAGTCCCTGAATTCAGATCCCCAGAACCTACATTAAAATGCCAGCAAAGCTGCACAGCTACAAACCCAGTTGGAGGAGGCAGAGACCAGCAGAGCCCTGGAACTCATGGGTCAGGGAGGCTAGTACTTCTGGTGAGCTTCAGGTTCAATGTCACAAAAACATAAAGTAGAGAGAGATTATGGAGACACCCAACATGAACTTCTGGCTTCCATGAGGAGCACTCCCAACTCATACAGAGGATCAGGAGCGTGCATACATGCACACACATACCACACAAATGTATACACCCCACACACATATACACACAGCATACATACCACATACAGACATAAATATACATACCACACACACATACACATATTTATTCCACATACATACACATGCATACACACACACCCCACTCACACACACCACACACATACACATATACACACCACACACACATACATACATACCACACTCATATACACCCTCCACATACATGTACATATACACACACTACATATACTACACATACCACACACATACACACACATGCACACATACACACATACACACACCACACACGTACATCATACACACACATCATACACCACACACCACACACACACATACACACACACTATTCTTTTAACATCTAAGTATAAACTTGAAGGTAAGAATCCTGGAAATTTACAAACCAGAAAGCTGAAAGAAAAGAAATATTTTTATAACTATTTTTACATTGCTTTTAAGTGTTTTTTCTTTCAGTTTTGCTTGATTTCTTTGAGGCTGGGTCTTATTCTGTCGCCCTTAACTCACAGATACCTGCCTGCCTCTGCCTCCCCAGCACCAAGACTTAAGGTAACGCCACCATATCCAGTTGGAGGATTTGTTTTATAAGCAGAAACCAGCCCCGTACCTGGCTTACATATCTGTTTTCTAGACAAAAACTTCCCTCAGATTCTGCTAATAGTTATGTTCTGTTTAAGCATGATGTAGACATTTAAAATCATTTTAGCTTAGTTTGGTGCCTTTATGTCTCCTGTGAGTGATGTCCCCCTTCTCTGCCTCCTGCTCTGAACTACTCAGCCTCCATCTGACTATCCCTAGGAGTATTTGCCTGTCTCCTCTCATGACACCCTGTCACGGTGTGGTCTCTGTCCCTGCTGTTCTCCTTAGGTCTGTTGTTTTCAAATGAAGAACAAATGAGGGTTTGGTTTTGACCCTCACCACCTTCTCTCACATGACTGGAGCTCCCTTCTACCATTAGAGACTTCTGTGATCCTGTCTTCCTAGAGCTGCACTCCTGACCCAAGCCAAGAACCACACAGAACTCTTGTTGCCATCCACATAGTTCTCCACTGGACCAAGTGGGAGATAGTTTCTGGAGAATGGGCCCAAGGAAACAAGTCATGGACATCTAGAGAGACACTTAGGCCTCTTTACCACCTACTTGTAAAGGCCGCGAATTCACAAAGGGATTTCTAATATCACACAAACAGGCAGCTGTATTCAGGGAAGAGGAAACAGATGCTGATCATCTTTGAGTCAATAACCAAAAGATATTCAAGAGATAATAAAAAACAAAATAAAAATTCAGGCTAATGAGTCCTAATTACGAGGTAACCTTTCACCATGATTATTGTTATGTATTTGACATGGACAGGAATTTTCTAATTGAGAAAATAAACTATGTGGGTATCTTTGAATGTTATAAGCTCTATGCTAAGCCGTGTTTAATCATGTAGAATACATTAATGGGCTATAAGTACATCTTTATACTCAGGCTATTATATAAAGGCTATTTTTATAAAGGTTTCTCTTGACTGAAACAAACGGTCCAGCAGTGTGTCTGCTGATTGATCATGTTGGTAATCTTCTTTATAAGGATGCATTGACATGTTGGTATCTGCTTGGGTGAGAGAGGCCTGGCTCCTAAGAGAGTAACCAAATACTTTGCTTTATTTAAGACCCACTTGAACAGATGGAAGCCATATCTGGCATTGTTACAGGCATTAAGAAACAATGGCTGGGTAGATCATAGGCCATAGAGGAGAACCTATTACAGTCATTCTACTAAGCAGCCATAGTATGGCAACCACTCCCAGAGACTTAACACTGGCTCCCTAGATTGCTGCAACTCTCCACCCTCTTCAGAGAAAATCCTCCTGGTAGATAGCCATTAACACAGACCCACAGCTGGTAAACATGCAGGGGGTAAGAGACTACCCAATGCTCAGCCCCAAACAGGACATAGCACACCCTTCTAGGCAAGGCTCAGAAATCAGTGTGGAAGAGAAGGCAGAGCGACTATAGCAACCAGAGGTGCTGACGCCTACAACAACACAGTTTCCTGGACGTGACAAGACAGCTGCTCATATGAACGCACAGTAATTACGACGGCAGACGACATGCACAAGACCTGTACAAGCTCTGTCCAGACGCAAGTTTACCATAAAGCAGGGACGTGGGCATAAAGTCCCACCCCTAGCTGAGGAGCTATTGGTAACTGATAGCTGCTGAGAGACAGAGAGTCAGCTTTCTTTAAGAGTGTGATCCCTCGTAGATCAAAAACTCTTCAGGCGTTGGCTCCACATGTAAGAAAGATTGTTTGGGCAATGAAAATTGGAGGCAATGGGCTCAAGCTTTTGAAAACAAGGAGAGGGTGAGTAAGGAAGTTGGTGAATCTGTCAGGAGCTGGGGGAAGGATATGATGGTGTGATCAAATACAGAGTATGAAAGTCTCAAAGAATGAATAAAAATTTGGTTTATATATAAACCATATATATATATATTATGAAATAAATATAAAACAATTATACCTAATTCAGGTTGCAGTGTATTAAAAAGCCCAGAGTCCCATTATGTCCATTACTCATGGTATGAGTAGTACCGGTCTTTTCTTGGTCACTTAATACAGCACGGCACCTCTGTTTCTGCTCTTTTCACATGTGTGGCCTCACTGTCAAGTAAATGGAAAGACCACTGTCATTTCTACTACTAAAATCTGTCATACCAGCTTGTCTCAGGGTTACTGTTGATGCGACGAAGCACCATGACCAAAATGAAAGCAGGGGAGGAAAGGGTTTACGTGGCTTACACTTCCACATTATGGTTCGTCATCGAAGGAAGTCAGAACAGGAACTCAAACCGGAGAAAACTGGGGCCAGGACCAGCTGCAGTGGCCATCAAGGGGTGCTGCTGACTAGCTTGGTGCCCATGGCTTGCTCAGCCTGCTCTCTTTTAGAATCTAGGACCACCAGCCCAGGGATGGCACCATCTACAGTGAGGCGTGCCATTCCTGCTTGATCGCTAATTAAGGGAATACCTTACAGCTGATCTTATGGAGGCTTTTTCTCAGTTGAGGTTCCCTTTCAGATAACACTAGTTTGTGTCAAGTTAACATAAAATTAGCCAGGACAGAGCTCCTTCCACGCAAGGGAAATTGGGAGCATATTTCTTGTACATCTTCTGGACCATTGACACTGGAGTTATCTCTGACTCCCAGAGCCAAGGTATTCACAGGAACTTCTCTGGGAATCTTTAGGAGAATGTAGACATCTTTCTCTCCCAGTTGACACCTAGATCAGAGAAGTTGCTTAACTGGGAATGAGCTAAGGAATATGGGCACATTAATATTAACTAACAATTAATATTAATAGAAATATCTCTGGATTCTAACAAACTAGGATCGCAGACAAAGACCTATGGCCTTTCTGGGGAAACAAGGGTCCTGCATTTTGCAGAATAAATTCCAAGAGGATTCTACTGAACTGGACACACTTAAGATAAGAGAGGGCCAAACTCAGTGTCCCAAAAAGTATTCATTTTATAAACAAAGTCTTGGTACTAAGAGGGCATGGGTTGATATTGTCTTCTATTTTGTCCTTCCAATAAACCATCCTAAAGTGAGAATTATAATTGGTAGAAGGCAAAATACACTGGTTTACAGCGAGTTTGGAGGCAATCTGTTAGTATAAATAATGGCTAAAGTGTGGTGGGAGAACCATCTGTCACTTTAAGGCAATACAGAGTTACTTTTAAGAAAAGATGCTCAGAAATAATAAACGTATCCCAAGGCTCTGAAGGTTAGATGCATTTGAGGGAAAGGCGGCTGAGATTTTCTTACCTAGATATAAATAGATCTAGTATATAGATAATATATATACTGTATATAATATAAAGTATAAATAATGTCATGATCCCAAATTGTTTCCTCTCCTCCTTCTCCTCCTCCTCTGCCTCCCCCTCCTTCTAGATTTCCACAGAATTACTCAGATTAGGGCTTATACTCATGTGACTCTTCTAGTCTCACCAGGATATTTGCCAAGTATCATTTTAGTGAGGTGGCATATGGCCAGTTGCTCTTCTTAGCTATCATGTAGCCATAATATGCATGTTTGTTATATGAAACATACACACCACACGCACGCATACATACACGTGCTCACAGGCATACACACGCATATCTCTTTTCAGTGTTAAAGCCTAATGCCCTCTGTAAATTGGCTGCGCTTAGAAGGCTGGAGATGTCCTAACGGCTGGAGCTTGCAGCAACGGCTTAGAGCTGGATATGACACAAAACTGAATTATAATGTCATTCACTAACTGACAGATCATTTAGTGTCTTGGAAGAGCCTGTTTCACACTGCTGAAGCCCTCACAGGGGAATTCCGTGTGGGCTCCTTATTGTCAGAGCTATTTTTCACCCAATTTGTTTCCAAATGATGTCTAACCTGAGGTCTCCCCGCTGAGAGAGGTTTAAGCCATGATTAATGAGGAGCGTTTGGCCAGGCCCACCTGGGAAATGGCCCATCTGCAAACTCAGGTAAGAAGCAGGCCCTACAAGGCCTCAGCTTGTGAGCACAGGCGGCTTCCTGAGGCTCAGGTTCCTCCCTGCAGAGGCGGCAAGGTGTTTCCTGTTAGTCATGTGGCATTTTTAAGGGGCTGTAGGCAAATCTCACTAGGCCATGGTTTCCTTAGACATTCTTGAGGGTGAATGAAAAATGCCCTCTTCTTCGCGTTAGTTGGTGCTCTTCAAAGCGCCAACACGTATGTGTGGCAAGACGAATAAACAGGTACAGCTGAAGAGATCGCAAAACCCTAGTTTCCAAGAGTGAGCACACTGAGCAAGAGGGGGTTATGTGTATTTCGCTGTGTCCTAACATGATGTAGTACGTGAATCTACATGACCACAGCTTGTTTTATGTGTATCTACTTTTATATATTAATGTGTCTGAAATTTTGATGCATAAAATAATTTTTCAATGAGTCCTTCTTATTCCTTCAAATATAGATGATTTGTATTACTCCTCTAGTAATGTGAATACCTGAGAATATTTGGAAGGAAATGTGTTTTTATATAAGAAATGGAGTAACAGAACTATGCAATATTGAAGCCAAATTCTAGGGTAAGATAATATAAGTAAAAATCGGGTAAGGTATTCCATGTTCTTTTCAGATTCTTTTTTTTTTTTAAATATAATTTTTTTATTGAAAAAAAAGATTTCCGCCTCCTCCCC
>NW_026067987.1:2061621-2176438 GCF_014885135.2 Alexandromys fortis | reverse complement strand
TTAAGGGCAACATTGAATAAATGGGACCTACTGAAACTGAGAAGCTTCTGCAAAGCAAAGGACACTGTCACTAAGACAAAAAGGCAACCCACTGACTGGGAGAAGATCTTCACCACCCCCGCAACAGACAAAGGTCTGATCTCCAAAATATATAAAGAACTCAAGAAACTAGACGTTAAAATGCTAATTAACCCAATTAGAAAATGGGGCACTGACCTGAACAGAGAATTCTCAACAGATGAAATTCAAATGGCTAAAAGACTCTTTTCAGATTCTTAGCTGGCCTTCTGGGCATGGTGGCTCACTCCTGAAATCCTAGCACTTGAGAGATTGAGGCAGAAGGATTGCCATGAATACGAGGCCAGTCTGGAATATATAATGAATTCCAGGCCAGTTTAGGTCACACTGTAAAAACCCATTTCAAAACCAAAAACAAACAAAATCTAGTGTGTGTGTGTGTGTGTGTGTGTGTGTGTGTGTGTGTAAGAGAGAGAGAGAGAGAGAGAAGTGAAGTAGTAGTAGTATAGTATAAGGTGCTCACTCTGCTCAAAGTCTGCTCTTTCCCTTACTCATAGTGCTTCTCCCCTTACTCACAGTGCTCCTCCCCCCTCATAGTGCTCCTCCCCCCTCATAGTGCTCCTCCCCCCTCATAGTGCTCCTCCCCCCTCATAGTGCTCCTCCCCCATTCACAGTGCTCCTCCCCTCACAGTCCACTTGCTAAGCACTGTCTCCCTAAACTGTCCCCAGCGATGACATCCCACCATTCCAACTCTCAAGACTGAAACTTAACTGATCCAAACGTCTCCAAATAAAACAGATTGTTTATTGGGACCATTTATGACCCATAAAGAGTGAGAGTTTGTTCTGGCAAAACGTTCCTTTCCGTAAACAAATAACATTTCCCAAGCCTCACCAGCTGACTTTGAATCTACACATCTCTCTCTTGGCAAGAGGCTCCATCCAAAGCTTCTTCGGTGGCATTTTGTACCCAACTGTTGTGCAAAGGCTGCTCTCCACTGAGTTGGTTCGATATCCAGATACCGAAACAATCCCCCACTTTCTTTAACTACTTCTCTTGCCAGCAACATGTTTACCATGATTTAGATGTCTATTATACGCATGAATGACTTGTCTACTTAATTTCATCAAAAAAATGAACCCTCATAAGTGGCACAGATGCTGATATGATGGTAATCAAATTAGTTTTTGGACAGGTTTATGGCCACTTGCTGTCAGTTAAGCTCTCCTTGGCTATCTTCACTCCTAATATGGTTTTGATGGTGATTAATGGCTCCATTAATGCCCAGTTTGTGTTATGATAGACCTAACACTACAGTCTTTTGGCTGATCATGGGCGACAGTCTCCTTGCTGTACAAAGTGTTAGCTGTGAGTCCAGGTTTTCTTTCTTCAGTCTAAGAGATTTGTGTTAGATCCAACGCAGATGAGCATGCTCACTGTGCCAAAATGTTTCTACATGAAAGTCAATTTCCGCGACCCTTCTCCTTCCCTGCTCTGTAATGGGGATGCTGTTACCTTATGCTCATTAACTCCAGTGGTCCTTCTCATAGTAGGCTAGCTCATAGTGGGTCAGCTCATTGTGTACCAGCTCTAAGCAGGCAAGCTCCTACATTTATTTACTTCTAAGATCTTTAAATATTAGCATTTAAGCTTCATTTTTCTGGTTTCCTTTTTCTTCTTTTCATTTTCTGACAGCATAATTTTCAAGAGAAAATCTGTTTCTTTGGTTCTGTTGTCTTAAACATTTGTCTTTTCCTTTTCCACTCTCTGACAGCATCCTATTTATGCCTTGTTCTATCCCATTTCTTGGGTTTTCTCTGAGAGGAGATTTTTCAATTGAGATCTCTCGTGAGCAGGCAGAGCTTATTTACATTCATTCAGCTGAACTGCTAAAAGGATGGAAACAAAATGGAAGCCTTGTAGGCTAAACCACGGTAAACACATTTGGATTGTTTACACAGCTTTTTAATGTTTAAGCAAACATGGTTTTTTTTATAATGAAATTGAGTTTCCTCCTGCCCATATTTGATTTTTATGTTCATCTGTGCACTTGCCTAAACCCCACCCACTTGCTGCTATGCAAATAGATTATGCAAATTTTTGTTTTGAATTGGGTGAGCTGAGCAGATGCCCATTTCAGCATAAATAGTGTTGAAAAAACAGCCTGAATAGGCAAGTATCATGATAAAAATAACGAAGTGGATGTAAAGATTAACATTTCTTTTTACACAAACAAACATATTAAGGGTGTCTCTTTTCCTTTCCTGTGGAAAATCCATGGCCAGTTTATAATTAATTTTTAAATTCAGTTTCCCATTTAGTAGCAAGTTTCCAGACTATATCTACTGCAGTGGACCTCTAAGCCTTTTAATTTAAAATCCCCCCATGTAGCCCTCCCTTCACTTCTAAGCACATATGATCCCAGCTGTCCAGTGAGTTGTCATAACCCTGTTATCTCTTCTGGCTGGTTGTTTTGTAGGTTTATTTTTATTCTTTATTTTTTCTTTTTCTTCATTTTTAAAAAAATACTAATATAAATAATTTCATGCATATCTGTTTAACACAGCTTTTTAAAAAGGTTTTGTTTCAGAGAAATTGATAACCCTGGAAGTTATGTGTTCATTTGTATTCATTTGATTGGAAATGACAGAATGTTTTGGTTTTTTTTTCTTTTTTATTTCTTCTTTTCCCCGTTTTCTTGTCCTTAAGGAAAAACAAAATCAGCAAATGGGAATGATTGGGAAAGGGAAGTGTCTCTCAAACCATGAGAGACCCAGATGTGTAAAATGGAAATCTACCTATAAGGAAACAATTTGAAAAGCCCGTTTCACAAGCCGTTACCATCAGGCCTTTGGGTTTGGTGAAGGCATCTGAAAGGGCTGAGTCTCTTCTGATCACGGATGGCTATGAGGAGCATCCCTGGTTCCAGATGTTGGCACCACAGTCTCAAGTGGACGTCAGAGTGATGGTGACTGACAACACCCGAGGGCATCAGGGGAAAAAAAAAACTCAGCATCCTTCATCTTTACAATTTTACTAATATTTTTTATTTTAGGGATATTTTTGTGTATTAAAGGTCATGGCCTATCCTTTCTATCTACTAAAGTAATGGAGAACAGGTGTTCTAGAAAACTCCTGGATACAGGTCTTCCTGACTGACTCTGTGATGATGCATCTGCATCTCTTGTGTTCATGGATAGCCATGGGCTACAGAAGGTACTCAATGAATGTCTAAAAAGCCATTGGAATAGCAGAAAACATCTGACATACAAAGTAGAGCCTCCAGAGGTGGAGGTATAGAAACCCATCTCCCTGACAGCAGTGAATGAGAACAGTTAAAGCTGCTTTTAGTTATTGGTATTGTAGGATGGGTATGGCATCACCTTTTCTCGCTGACACTTAGTAGGTTAGGGGTACCCTGATGGAGGAAGGTCATTGGTTAATTAATAAAGAAACTTCTTGGCCTAATAGGTTAGAACATAGGTGGGTGGAGTAAACAGAACAGGATGCTGGGTAGAAGGAAATGAGGTCAGACACCATGCCGCTGCCCCCCAAGGCAGACATGATGAAGCTCCGACACAGGATGGACGTAGGCTAGAATCTCCCTGGTAAATCACCACCTTGTGGTGCTACACACATTAATAGAAATGGGCCAAACAGTGTTTATATGAATACAGTTTGTGTGTTGTTATTTTGGGGCATAAGCTAGCCAGGCGGCCGGTAGCCGGGTGGCAGAAACTCAGCCTGAAGCTCCTACTACAGTTCCCCTTTGGTTTGGGGACATTTCCTAGTGGCACTCAGTAGGTTAGGAGTACCCCTTTGGTTTGGGAACATTTCCTAGTACTCTTAGATTGGAACCAAACGTATTCAGGAGTGGGGCCTGGTGTTGCTTTAAGAACTTATTCATTTGGGCTGGAGAGATGGCTCAGAGGTTAAGAGCATTGCCTGCTCTTCCAAAGGTCCTGAGTTCAATTCCCAGCAACCACATGGTGGCTCACAACCATCTGTAAAGAGGTCTGGTGCCCTCTTCTGGCCAGCAGGTGTACACACAGACAGAATATTGTATACATAATAAATAAATAAAAAAAAAAGAACTTATTCATTTGCCAGGTGAATCCTACTCTGGTTCCTTTAGCATCCCTGTAAATACAACCTAAGTCACAACACATTTCACTAATTGTCAAGCATCAGGTCCTGTGTTATAGACTGGAATATTTTAAGATGGAGACACTCCTTGCTCTCCCAGGATTCAGTGTTAGAGAAAACCCAACCAACAAACAAGTGTTTCTAATAAGGTCATTTCATACTCAAGTTGTGTGCCAGGCACTACAGTTAGGCAAGAAGGGATAAATCCAACCATCTTTGGGGAGTCAGAGTAAGAAAGACAGTGAAGAAGTCACGTGCTTCCTAAGTATTAACACTCTTGAAGATACCAGTTCACTCAGATGAACATTATTTAGAGATTCAGGGGTTGAAGGACTTGATCTGATACCATTATCACATATTTCTATCAACGAGTAAGGGTTGAAACTATTGTAGGATTCTATTTTAAGGCATGTTGTGTTTGTTTATGCTCTGGAACATTTGTTTAATGATGTAAAGATGTGTGACTTTTGTTTATGCGGCATTGGTTTAACTCTGTGAAGCTAGGATACTTTGCCTATCTAAAACACCTGATGGTTTAATAAAGAGTTAAATGGGCAATAGCTAGGCAGGAGAAAGGAAAGGTGGGGTTGGCAGGCAGAGAGGATAAATAGAAGGATAAATCTGGAAGAGAAGAATGAAGAAGAGAGAACAAGAGGAGGATGTTGGGATCCAGCCAGCCAGTTACCCAGCCACCCAGCCAGCCATGGAGTAAAAGTGATATTAAGATATACAGAAGTAAGGAAAGGTAAAAGCCCAGAGGCAAAAGGTAGATGGGTTAATTTAAGAAAAATTGGCTAGAAACAAGCCAAGCTAAGGCCAGGCATTTGTAACTAAGAATAAGCCTCTGGATGTATTTATTTGGGATCTGGGTGGTGGGCCCCCCAAAGTGCAAAAAGAGCAAAGGAATCAAAAGAGTAAAAACAACCAACAACATCTTGGCATTCCAACGTGAGACTAGAGTAAAAGAAACTCCAACAACATAAAAACATCTTTTACAGTCTTCCTTAACTCGAACTTAACCTCTCTGCCCTGTTCAGAGAGATGATGCTTAAGAGGCTGTAGGCAAGGCTAGAAACTAGACCAACAACGTGTTCCTGTTAGTGGCTCCCTGTCATATCCTGCACATGGTGACACTGCATTGGTGGGGATTAGAGCTTACATGTTCGATTTACTTGACAAATCTCTTCCCAGTGCCCT
Organism: Alexandromys fortis; assembly: GCF_014885135.2. Lineage (NCBI taxonomy): Eukaryota > Metazoa > Chordata > Mammalia > Rodentia > Cricetidae > Alexandromys > Alexandromys fortis. The sequence continues at coordinate 2,171,076 of NW_026067987.1, read as the reverse complement.
AATAAGAACTTGTTGATTTGACCATGGTTAGAATAACCCTATAAAAGGAATTGAATGCCAGCCCATTAAATGATATCTCTGTGGACTGAAGTTGATAATTCAGTTCCCAGTTTTGATACCTTTTAATTTCACAGAGACAAAATTATATCCAGTGAGAAAAATAAAAGAGGAACTCTCATAAATATGAACTAATAAAGTTCATAGGTTATGGTTTGTATGGTTATATATAGGAAAACTTCTGATCTTTTCTCCCGTTTAAATGTTTAGTGTATTTGCTTTTTCAGTAGTAACCTAAGGAATCTCTGTTTTCATCAGATGTTTGGTCCTCTTACAGAATTTTTTTTAAATGTGGCATTTATTCCACCAACAATATTATTTTCCCTATTACGCTGAATTATGAAGTTCTGATGAAAATGGAATCCATCTCTGTCCATTCATGGAGATAAAGGTGACAGAGGATGCTGCAAATAGAAGATGCCGCCAAAAAAAGCAAATAACTTCTTGTCCCTCGTGTACATATGGGAGGTTCTATGATGACAATGTATGAATGGCACCATCATGACCTAAGGTCAGAGGTCAAAGAAGAGGGAATTTCCTTCATCAAGAAAGCAAGGGTTAAAGCCAGGGATGGCTCAGAGATTAAAAGCATATATTATTCTTGCAGAGGTCCTGGGTTTGCTTCCCAGCACCCATGTGTGGTGACTCACACTACCTACCAGGGGATCTGACACTCACTCTCTTCTCACCTCCAAGAGTGCACACACACACACACACACACACACACACAAATGAAAATACAATAAATATTTTTTAAAAGAAGAAGAAAGGGGAGGAGGGGAAATGAGGAGGAAGAAGAGAAGAAAGAGGTGAGGAAGGCCTCCTTTTGTCCTGAGACCTAGACTACCTGCCAGCATAGAATACCAAATACCTGGGATTAGAGATAGAGAAATTCTGGGTCCTTTATTGGATGAAATTTTTAAAAATGAAGAATTCTTATTTTTAAATTAAATATTTCAGAAACCAAAAATATGGAAGCAGGAAGTATGTACTTACATATTTTAGAAACATATTCATACACTTTTATAATTAAATGCAAGATCACTTACACATATAAAGAACAGGAAGAGATAGAGAGTTCATGAGAGCTGACACTTCCACAAGGTACAGAATGCCTCCGACTTTGGTGGTTCACACCTTGGACACTCAGTGACGCAATCCAAGTGAAACCATGTAGAGTCTTCATGTTCCTGATGGCTTAGCTACATTTCTCCCTTGACTGTAGATCATTCTCTCCTGTTTATTGCCACACCAAGATTATTGTCTTTCCAGATAAATAACAGGGGAATGAACATAGCCATTTCATTATGCACCAAAAGAAGTAAAAAACAACAGTGGTGATTTAACTGAGGCACAGAGCTGAATTCGCAGAGTTTAAGACCATACTGATTTCTCACACTTGTTATCCACATAGGCTGTCAGCTAGGATCTGCTTTAGGTTTGTTTAAGGCTTGTCTTGTCTTGGTGTACACCCTTCTTTCTACATCATCTCATGATCCTCCAGATAACCTTCTTCCTTCACATTAGCTTCTTCTATATCCCCTGCCCATCAAAGTCCTCTCACCATTCAGGATAAGAGCAAAGTCCTATCCATTCTGAATCCTTGGCCTCTCTTGTCTGACCTTTGACTCTTCAAAGCTTGGATAGCATGTTTTTTTTTTCCCTGTGCTTTCAGTTGGCATTAGCCATAATGCTCTTTGATCATTTTTATGATCTCAAAGGTGCTATAAGTTTTATACACATGCTCCCCAAGAATATGGTAAATTCTTTGCGGTGAAGACAAAAATCATCTATAATATGTGTCTTCCCCTAAACAATGTCTGTTCTCCTCCTCTATAGCATCTTCAATCCCGGAAAAGTCCTAACTACATGTTGATTGGCATAACCCAAGGCCACATGTGTACAGTTCAACCTCCAAGAGCATTTAATAACATTAGGAGATCTGTCGCCGGCAACGCTAAGGAAATCTGATTGACTCCAATCCCAAATCTGTTTTACCAAAGATGTGCCAATTGTGTCAGAATCAATGTTTGATTTAATTTATCCTCTGTCACCCAAAATTACTTCTGGTCAGTGGATTGGGTTTATTTCATTAAATCTAATTTACTAAGCCTGGCTCTAGGGTGCACCAGTGGATCTGGATGGTGACAAGGATTTCTCCAGGAAAGCCTTCCAAAGTGACATTATGAATGCATCCCAAGGACACTGTGCTGGGAGCTGCATAGACTTATTTCTAGACTCTCAAAAGATGCAGCTGATGAACGGTAGGGACCCGACTAAGTTTCAGACTCAGCAACACTGTGACCTGGTGATTAGTCTAAAGGAACTATCATCAGGAAGCCTACACTTACAAGTTCCCCTTTTGAAATACTGAATTCTGCTCATTACTTTGGAGGACATAGCCAAAGGATGCCCATATGAATCAAGAAATGAGAAACAGGATTCACAGTCAATCAGATTTTCATCAGATGTCCTCCCACTAAAGTGTAGCAAACATCTTCAAGCATATATGTCACTGAGTTTTCTTCCCATTCTTTCTCTTTCCTGACCGATCTCCCCACATAGCCTCGCTGCTCCAGCTTCTCTGTGAGTTAGTTTTCCTTCTGCTTGCCTGTGTTTTCTAACTCCCTTGAGATCTCTTTGTCTCCTCTCAGGATTCCCTTCCTAGTTCCATTATCTACACACACACATACACATGCACATGTGTACACATGTATAACTTTAAACATACTTTTGACATATAAGGGGAAATACAGTATCTGTAGTTTTTTTTTTTCCTTTTTGGGGGGTTCACCACTCAGCTCCAAAATAAACCCACAGAGACTTATTCTTTCTTAAGAATGCCACCTTAGCTTGGTTTTATTTCTAGCCAACTATTCTTAAATTGACCCATCTACATTTTGGCTCTGTGCGTTCACCTTTCTCTACTCTATCTACCTCTCTTTCCTGCTAACTCCTTGGCTGTTTGTGTCCTCCTCTTCTCATTCCTCCCACTCTTATTTCTTCTCTCTAGCCAAGATTTCTCTTCCTATTTATCTCTCTGCCTGCCAGCCCCACCTTTTTCTCTCTCCTGCCTTGCTATTGGCTGTTCAGTTCTTTAGTAGACCATTCAGGTGTTTTGGATAGGCAAAGTAACAAAGCTTTACAAAATTAAACAAGTGCAACATTAAGAAACGCAACACCTCTTTGCATCTTAAAACAAATGTTCCACACCATACATGAGTGCAACACATCTTAAACTAATATGCCACAACATTTGTCTTCATAATTTTTTACTTGTACACTATTTCAGTTTTATTTCATATACTTTACAGAATTTTCTTGCTATTTCATCACTTATTCCTATCTAGAAGCTCAAGACTTAAAAGTCCCAGGGAAATGTGTCCCAATTGATCATGCAATACCAATTGATCAGCCATGAGTTCATATTCATATAAGTAACATTATATAACTGAGCAGGCTAAGTATATTAGTATACTTAGAAATATATGTGTGTGTGTCTATGTATATTTGCAATTAGAGAAATAGAGGCCATGAATTTCAATGAGAGCAAGGTAGGGGTACAAGGGAGAATTTGGAGGGAGGAAAGGGAAGAGGGAAATATAATTATATCTCAAATTATAATCTCAAAAATTTAAAAATATGTCAGGACTACAGGCTCTTTATATGTAGGAAATACAAGTCTGAAACATATGTACATGTGAAAATTCCATTTTCTCTAATAAGATTTCTTTCTCATTTCTACTTGATCAAGTTCTTTTATCTTAAACTGATTTGTAAATTCACATAAATGGCTATCATAATTATTAAATAATAATATTTTTAAACAATAAATATTGTTGGGCATTATTTAAGTAAATAAGAAATTACACATTCCTTCACTGGATTTGAATCTTAAATCTTTCAAACAGTATACTTTCCACTCTCAGGTTGATTTTCATAAAAATTATCCTTTGCTTTTAAATGTATCTTCTGACTTTTCTTGCAGCTAGGAATGATATTTGATGTAGTGATCTAGTCTTGACAATTTGCCTTCAAAACACTCTTTAAAATATGTGAAGCCTACGACCTTGTCACACTGGGAACAAGTGACTCGTCTTGCAAGGATCCTATGGAAATTTGTGATCAATCCAAACAATAACTACTTTCCTTATATTTTATTCGCAAATGTTGGGTTAAAGACTTTCTTACTTTCATGCATATACATTAGTGAATAAATCTATTTTCTGGAAGCACCACTTGCTTAAAACATCTCTTTTCAAGGTACCCGGACTTTGGTGTCTGGGATAATCTTAAAGCCCTGACAATTGGCATCTTTTCTAATTTACACCCAAACCCCTTTGCCTTGAAAGAGTAATGGCTATCTGTTGATCTTTTCAATTTTGTCTTCTTTTTTTCTCCTGGGAAATTCTAATCACATGTGATGTGAGCTCAAGTTCCTATAGTCCTATCTAGAATGCTAAGCCTCAGAGTGTATCATTCTGAAAAGTCTGGGAGTGTTGGCAGGATCTGTCAAAATTGATCTATTAGCAGCATCAACGGCCTTACTATTTTGGTGATGGTTCCATGCTAGGAGCTGCTGGATTCGGGAAGGGGGAGGCAGGATGCTCCATGCCCCCAACTGCTTTCCCCCACACTGCATTAAAGCCCTGGAGCCGGGCTTCCATGCTACCCAGGGCTGCTGTCCAACACAAGAGAAGGAATCACCAACCTGGCAGGAAGGAAACTCATCAGGACTTTCCAATGCTTGAAGTGGACTCTCCAAAGGACATTTTCTGTCATCTTCTCCAAGCTTGGGGTTTGCTCTATAGTCTCCATGTTCAGTGTGTCACTTTACTCTGCCTTTCAAAATGTACCCTTCAGACGTATTGTTTATCTCTCTCTGATGTCTATAATCTTGAATAATGATGACCCAGAAATTAAACAAACAAAAGCAACAAGAACAAAAATGTTTCTGCATCCTCTGCCTGCTTTGACCTTACTATTTAATGGGACTCAAAAAGAAAAGTAAAACCAAGGTTCAAATGTCTGAAGCAACCCATGTTTGTCCTTACTCTCTCACTTTTTCTCTCAAAAACACAGTTCACTTTGTGTGAGTCATGAGTAGCCACTGGTCCCCACAGACCATGATTTCGAGCATTTATGGCGAAGGAAATCCATGTGCTTAAACTTGAATCGTATGGAGCGTTCTTTCAGTCCTAAAGACGACAATGCCTGCTGAGAGGAACCAGATCTTAAAAACAACAGTTTGATACTCTGTCAACATTCAGATCCACATAGAAGCATATGAAGTCATCCAAAACATTTCTTAAAGTCCAAGAAAACCCTCATCTGGGATTGCAGCTCATGACCAAAGCTTTCCAGAGATTAGTGTTTTTGCCTCTTCCATTGTTGGTCATCGTGGGCTTGTCTGTAATATGTAGACTGATTGTTCGCAGCCTGGCAACAGCTCTGAGAGTGAGAGGGCCAGCAAAACTATAGCCCCTTGTTAGCTGCCGTCCAAACTTCAAAGGCTTTGGGAACATTAACCAGACAGGTTTCAGCAGCCCATAAAGCAGCCAGGCAAACAAAAGGCAGCTTCCCTCTCACCGAGGTGTCTCCCGATCCAGGGAGACTTTAAGCCCACTTTTTTCTCTTTTATTTTGATGAAACTCCTGGCAAAGAGAAAGACTCATTCTGCCCACGGTTGTGTGCCCCCTTGATTCGGCATCAGAGGGAGAGATGGGCATTTATGGCACCATAAATCAAGGGATAAACCATACATGAGCAGCTGGCACATGTGCTAATAACTATAATTATTAATCATGTCAATTTCACACCCTTCAAATTTATGTTGTGTGCTTTCTGTAGGAAAGCCATCCCTGGCGCCTTGAGCTGCTTATGGTATGAAAATATGATGTGGTGATGGTCTTTGATAATTGTCTTATGACGGTATTGATCTGCCTACAACTGGGTTTGTGGGGCATCCAAGCCCGGCAAAGTGGTTGTCCTTGTCGCCTGGTATATATCATTGTCACACATCCCCCATTGTTAGTGAGTGGCGTGAATTACTTTCAGCATTTGGCCAAGACTCTAGCTGCTAGGTCACCATTATTCTACCCTTATGTCACTAGGAGGACATTTTCTTTGATGTTTCCTTTGTATCTCTTCGAACGCAAAACTCCTTTAACCTCAGAATGGTAGCCTGCAGCAGGGTTTCAAAGACACTACAGGTTTGGGGTGGGTGGAGACAAAAAACCATGGGGGGAAAATGTTCTCCCCAAGTTAGGTGATTTTTCACTCTCCTTCCTTGCCCTTGTCAGGGCTGGTCTGTATTGGGGGCAGGGTGGCAAATGGGATCCAGACATCCCAATCAACTGCCAAATCATGTGTTCATTAAGCAACCCCTTTTCAAGAGTCCTCAAAGTTGTTGCCACCCATCAAAAAAATCAAGCTCTGCTCACGGCACAACTGGGCAAGCTAAGAAGACAGGCTGTCCCTGAGCAAGCAGCTGACCCAGGGCCAAGGGGACCAGTTTACCCCCAGTGACTTCATCCACTTTGAAGCCTCTGCACATCTTTAAAAGAACCCCTTTCAAGGGCAAGGCAGCACCTTGCCGGGCAATCTGCATATTCATTTGACCTTGCAGCCAGCCTCTCCCAGAGGCCAGCAAAACCAGAGTTCATGGGCCTCTGCCCACTTGTCTGGAACTCCGTGAGCCCTCATTGGGCAGTGACTAACCCTCTCCTGCTGTCTCTACAGCTGCTCCGTTCCAGTGACCCCCGGAAGGTTCTGGGGATTGTTAGAGGAGATTTCTATTAATCAACCACAACCCGACTGTTACAATTTCACACTTTTTTTCCCATCATTTCACACATTTAATGAATTTGGGTGTCTTTTAAATTCAGAACATTTACAATTGGGCCAGAAATAGAAATAGAAACACACACACACACACACACACACACACACACACACACACACACCCTTTAACACAATAGGTATCAGCAAAACAGTAAATGCTACTTCAAGAAAGAGTTCCTGGAACTGCCCTTTTAACTGAGAGTGGCAGCCCAAGGCTGCTTCACTAAAACTGTCTCCAGAGAGCAGCAGAATTGGATTAAGACATAGAGCTGTTTTGGTTTCCTTTCCTTAGTAGTGTACGCACTTCAGAGAGCCCCTTCCTCTGCCTGACTACTGTTGCAAAGTAAATCTTAACTTATTTTTAAATAGGCACAAAAGAAAATGCAAAACTCACCCTTGTAAGAATAGCCTAAGATTCAGAATCTCACCCAGAGGTGGGCTGGTCCCCTTAAGTGACTGACTTCAAGGCCTCCTCCCCTCTTCTGGGGTGGTCCACCCCCCAGACCTCCCTAGGCTTTTGGGTTCACAGAAAAAACAGCACACGAGACTCACAGACATACAGACAAGGAGAGCCATTTGTTCTACGTTTATTTCCCAGCCTCTAGACTCTGAACAGCTCGCTTCTCAATAGCAAAGCAGAACTGTGCTGTGTGGGAGAGTGAAGCCCTCCCCTCCCCAAGGCTTTGTTTCTCTGGGACTTGCTGTCTTTCACTCCTGAAGCTGCCTCTGCACAGGCAGGAAGCCTGGACCGTTCTCTAGCAACCTCTGCTGGTCGACATTGACCTCGGGGTGTGTGTGTGTGGGGGGGACTAAAGGCACAGGCATTAATTCACATCCACAGAGGAGGGATGAGAAGGGTGGTGCAGTTGAGAAGCGCTTTCAGAGCTGCTACATCATGGCTTCCCTAGACTCTGCTGCCTTGGGCCTTTGGGAGACCCTCCCATCCTAGTGATAGCAATGACTCTAAAACATTAAACATTTTTTTTTCTCTTTTAGTAAAATACAATGGACTTCTGTAAGCTTCCAAAAGCAACGAGGGCATCAAGAAGGCTCTGTGCCCAGGGAAGGCAGCCCACACTCTTTAAACATTCCTTCTCCTCAATGGCTCTGGAAAGTTTTCCTTCTTCAAGTTGCCTCACAGTTAGATGTTTGAGGAAGTTGGAGATCTAGGTCTATTACTTGTCTAACAAGCACAAGGTCCCGAGTCGGGTTTCTAGCTTCAGGGAAGGAGGGGGATAGTTTATTATTACTCCCTGTGTCACAATGGATACGGATTCTAACTTACATTGCTATATCCATTTCCTCGTATGTCAAGCCGTGGGTCTTTTAGCAAAGCACCCAGGAAGGCAACCAAACTGACGCTTGTTGCTTTCTGCACAGCTGGATTCCATCGTCTTTGAGGACCTAGACTTCCATCCCACGTTTCCAGGGAGCTGTTGCAGAGCTTGCGCACATTTGTGCGCTCACACCACTGGCTTCACTCAGGATACAAGGAACATACCTAAACGTAATAAAGGCAATATACAGCAAGCCAACAGCCAACATCAAACTAAATGGAGAGAAACTCACAGCGATCCTACTGAAATCAGGAACAAGACAAGGTTGTCCACTCTCTCCGTATCTATTCAATATAGTTCTTGAGGTCCTAGCTAGAGCAATAAGACAACAAAAGGAGATCAAGTGGATACAAATAGGAAAATAAGTCAAACTCTCACTATTTGCTGATGATATGATAATTTACATAATGGACCCCAAAAATTCTACCAAGAAACTTCTACAATTCATAAACACTTTCAATAATGTAGCAGGATACAAGATTAACTCAAAAAAAATCGGTAGCCCTCCTGTACACAGATGATAAATGGGCTGAGAACAAAATCAGAGAAACATCATCTTTTACAATAGCCAAAAATAGCATAAAATATCATGAAGTAACTCTAACCAAACAAGTGGAAGACTTTATGACAAAAACTTTAAATCTTTGAAGAAAGAAATTGAAGAAAACACCAAAAGAAAAAGAAAAAAAGAAATGGAAAGATCTCCCATGCTCTTGGGTAAGTATAATTAACATAGTAAAAATGGCAATCTTACCAAAAGCAATCTACAGATTCAATGCAATGCCCATCAAAATCTCAGCAAAATTCTTCACAGACCGCAAAAGAATGGTATTCAACTTCATATGGAACAGCAAAAAAAAAAAAAAAAAAAAAAAAAAAAAAAAAAAAACCAGGAAAACAGGATAACAGGATAGCCAAAATAATCCTAATCCTGTACAATAAAAGAATTTCTGGAGGCATCACAATCCCTGACTTCAAACTCTACTATAGAGCTACAGTACTGAAAACAGCCTGGTATTGGCATAAAAACAGACAGGCGGACCAATGGAACTGAATCAAAGGCCTGAATATTGATCTACACACTTTCGAACACCCAGATTTTTGACAAAGAAACGGAAAATATCAAATGGAAAAAATAAAGCATTTTTAACAAATGGTGTTGGCATAACTGAATATCAACATGTAGAATAATGAAAATAGATCCATATCTATTACTGTGCACAAAACTCAAGTCAAGATGGATCAAAAACCTCAACATAAAGCCAGGCACACTAAACCTTATAGAAGAGAAAGTGGGAAGTACACTTGAACGTGTTGGCACAGGAGACCACTTCCTAAATATAAACCCAGTAGCACAGGCACTGAGAGAAACAATTAATAAATGGGACCTCCTGAAACTGAAAAGCTGCTGTAAAGCAAAGGACACGGTCAGCAAGACAAAACAACAGCCTACAGAATGGGAAAAGATCTTCACCAACCCCACATTGGACAGAGTGCTGATCCTCAAAATATACAAGTAACTCAAGAAATTGGTCATCAAAAGAACAAATAATCCAATAAAAAAATGGAGTACAGACCTAAACAGAGAACTCTCAACAGATGAATCTAAAATTGCTGAAAAACACTTAAAGAAATGTTCAGCATACTTAGTCATCAGAGAAATGCAAATCAAAACAACTCTGAGATTCCAGCTTATACGTCTAAGAATGGCCAAGATCAAAACCACTGATGACAGCTTATGCTGGAGAAGTTGTGGGGTAAAGGGAACACTCCTCCATTGCTGGTGGGAATGCAAAATGGTACAGCCCCTTTGTGTATCAGTGTGGCGATTTCTCAGAAAATTAGGAAACAACCTTCCTCAAGACCCAGCAATACCACTTTTGGGTATATATCCAAAGGACGTTCAACCTTGCCACAAGAACATGAGCTAAACTATGTTCATAGCAGCATTTTTGGTCATAGTCAGAACCTGGAAACAACCTAAATGCTCTTCAACTGAATAATGGATAAAGAAAATGTGGTACATTTACACAATGGAGTACTACACAGCAGAAAAAAAATGACATCTTGAAATTTGCAGGAAAACAGATGGAGCTAGAAAACATCATTTTGACTGAGGTAGCCCAGACCCAGAAAGACGATTATCACATGTACTCACTCGTACATAAAGCAAAGAAAACCCAGCCTACAAATTACAATCCCAGAGAACTTAGACAACAATGAGGACCCTAAGAGAGACATACATAAATCTAATCTACATGGGAAGTAGAAAAAGACAAAATCTCTTGAGTAAATTGGGAGCAAGGGGAGGGGAGAGACAAGGAGGGGAGCAGAGAAAAATGTAGAGCTCAATAAAAATAAATAAATAAAAAACAGAAAAAAAAATCCGCGTAGACCTCTCTAGAAGTGGTGACCCAGGCAGCATGATGACAGGATACAAGGAAAGCAGTCTCTCAACAATTGTTCTCATATCCAAGGAAGCATTGGTTCAGACATTTCATTTCACTACTGAAGACTTACCATGGCATCCTGACAGGAGACTGTGTCACCAGACTCCTCTTTTCACACCCAATAAGAATTCCCTCAATCTAAATCTGGTCACCGCAGTCATCTTTCTGTTTACCACATCCATGTATAGTACTCTTATTGTCTATCACAAATTTTCTCTTTAAATCCATTCTTTCTAGCCCTCTATGCTTGGCCCAACCCCAGCTACAGACTACATTTCCCAGCTTCCTTTGTTACCATGAGGCCACGTGTCTAAAATCCTACCAATGAAATGAACTGAGGAGTTTTAGACATTTATGTAAAAGGAAATCTACTGAAGCCCTAGCCTTGATTTCCTCTTAGCAGTGACCAGCTTCCATCTGCAGGAAGGAAGAAATTTATTCCTGAATGATCAAGCAGAACAAAGCTCCATGTTCCTTGAATGAGAAATAATTTTTCTCTTTTTTAAATACTGCAGTTTTGGAGGCAACCAGTTTGGAAAACACCCCCTACCCCTGCCACACACACACAGACACACAGACAGACAGACAGACAGACAGACAGACAGACACACACACACACTCACCCCTCAGTGAGTAGAATCATTTCTAGACTGCACTACTTTTGCCCCAGCAACTCAGCGTGGAGCTAACACATGCTATCTGTTCAGTAGGACCACTGCCTTCCCTCGGTGTCTAATGTCTCCTTGAGGAACTTAATTGCCTCCCCACGTTTAACTATACAATTAGGATGGTATTGGCTTTAACCCCCAAATCCACGGATAGTCCTTGATTGACTGAAGGCTTTGATACCTCTTTCCCCTGGGGTTCAGAAAGTGACACCCCACAGCTTAGTGCTCTACCGTGTTGTGTACTCTGCAGTTAGAGAATCAGGAGCAAGCAATTCTCCCTGACTCCCCCCACTCCCATCTCCCTGAAGTAGATCACAGAAAGCGAAATTCCTCTTCTCCAAGGTGGGTCATGGAAAGTAGAGTTCCTCTCCTCCAAAGCTCACCATAAAGCCCGAGAGTGTCACTCTCTGGTTTGCTCCTCTGAAGTACCTGAAGACCCCTGTGTGACAGCCACCCTGCCTTATAACTGACAGAAGAGATAGCATGGAGAGAAGCAATATGTCATCTGTATGTAACGGATCCTGCGGCTGGCTGTGACGCAACGCTGGGAGAGTACACACTGCGCATGCACCAGCACTGGGCTCAGTCGCCAACACCTCATAAACCAGGGTTTGGGATGTAAGCATGCAGTCCCAGAACTCTGGAGGTGATGACAGCAGGATCAAAATCTCAAGAACATCCTTGGCCACATATCAAGTTTGAGGGCAGACTATGCTCCATGAAACCCTGTTTCAATTAGAAGCAACATTACTTATTTTATTACTGTCAGGTCATACCAATTACTTTCTTACCTGGTTGCCCATTCTTCCTCAAAAATAAGCATAAAAGTTTCCCCTGATTTAGGGGTGTTCGTCTCTAAACACTCCTGTGTCATATAAAATCCTGTTAAATAATTTGTAAGCTTACCCTTGCCTTTTGTTTATAAGAGTCTTGCTCTATTATGGAAACTCCTTCAGCCAATAACCTTTAAGATGCTGACCCACATTGGCCGTGGTCTCACATACAATAAATGCAGACAAAAAGCGTGCAGGGGTCTCTTGGCTGCTGGATTCAGTTCCATTCCCAGCACAAGCAGAAAGCTGTGGATCGCTATTATTTCTGTGAGCTTATCCCCTAATAAATAATCCTTTGTTATACTCTACTCCAGGCTATTTTCGAACTCTTTTGTATGCCAACAAATTGGCGCCCACAGGGCCTGAGTCCATGCCATTGCTGGGTCCTGCCCAGACAACCCCACCCTGTCTCCCGCCCCCACACAGCTGAACTACCTCCTGGCATGCAGTTGCACATGGTTTGGCTGGGAGAGCCACCTCGTGACTTGGCAGTTTCCTGCCGCAATCCACATCCGGGTGGCTTGGTCCCACCAACTGCTGCCCACTTTCTGCCACAACTTTTCCATGGCCTACTGTGTCTGGCTGAGCTCTGACACAAGGAGCAGAGGCTCTAACCCTGCACCTGGAAAACAGGCTTGTATTCACATCCACATTGCATCCACAAGTGCCTGGCCCGAGCTCTGGCCAGTAACCATGCGGCTCACAACTACCTACAAGCTCTGAGTTCTTTAACCTTCTGCCCAACTCAAACCAGTCATTCCCAGTCACTATGGAGGACATGCCTCCCCAGGAAAATTAGAAAATCCAGGACCTGTTGTAGAAAACCATACTGCTCTAGATGATAAACATAAAGGATGAATCAAAATTTCCAATAGAAAATATGAAATATATATTTTGACAGACTTCTATAAATGATCAAAGACCAAAGTTGAGACTACGAATAAATAACATTACAATTGAAGGATTACTGGACATGGTGTGGATGCGACTATTATTATTCCGGAATCTTCAGGAGACAGATGTTCAGTTTCTAGGAATTGGAACCCTAACTCAAGTAAAACAATACAGGAGATGAATTGAATGCATAGGGCCAGAAGGACAGAGAGGAAGGCAGAGGTCATATGTAATTAAAATAGCAGTGAATCGATGGGGTTGTGATCTGTTGCAGCAATGGAATACCCAGATTAACATTCCTGCAGTCTCAGAAATGAAATACAAACCAACTCATGTTTCTGGGAAGGATATTATAAGGAACTATAAAAAAAAAAGTCACCAGCCATCCAGGCTGTACAAAAACACAAAGCAACTAACAAGCTTTCAGAGGTACCAAAGGTTCTACTTTTATAATGGTTAACTAAGAAATCAGTATTGGTTTAAACTATGGTCTTTAAATCATAGAAAAAAAATGGCAGACTTTAAAAGAGCTGGAATAGAAACACTAGACATTCAGCATATTGAAGAATCAACCAGCCCTTGGATATCTCCTGTGTTTGTTGTTAAAAAGAAATATAGAAAATGGAGAATGGTGACAGATCTAAGAGCTGTTAATAAGGTGAAGTAACCAACTGGCTCTCTACAGTCTGGAATCCTTATTCCCTAAAGGATGGCCTCTTATAGTTATTTATTTAAAAGATTGGTTTTTTTACTATACTTTTACAAGAAAAAGACAGAGAAAAATTTGCCTTCACAGTGCCTACTTGTAATAATTCTCAGCCTACTAAAAGGTATCAATAGAGGGTCCTCTCACATGGAATGTTAAATAGCTGCGCACGGTGTCAATATTACAATATTCTGTAAGCCGGCCTTGTAAATAATACACAAGCAATTTCCTGAATCTATAATTTACCATGACGTGAATGACATTTTGCTATTGGATTCAAATGTAGATAATTTAGAAAGAATGTTTAAAGAAGTAAAGAAAGTTTTGCCTAGTTGGGAATTACAAATTGCTCCTGAAAAAAAAAATACAAAGAGGAGATTCTATCAATTGTCTAGGTTATAAAATATGTTTACAAAAAATAAGAACAAAAAAGTACAAATTAGGAGTGATCAATTGCAGACTCTTAATGACTTCCAAAGATTTCTAGGAAACATTTTCAATCTATACCCTCTTTTGGGATAACGTCCCTTCAAATTTAAACAAAACCTTAGATGGTGGCAAAGACTTAAATAGTCCCAGGGAATTAACAGCTGAAGCTGAGAATTAACTATGATTAAAGAGAAGTTACAGGAGGCACATGTGGATCATGTGGATCTGAATCTTAGCTGCATTCTGGTCATATTACCCTCCAAATATTCCCCTACAGGAATTTTAATGCAGAGGGAAGATATTATTTTAGAATGGATCTTTTTACCACATAAATTGAGTAAAACATTAAAAATCTTATGTGGAAAATGTCTCTGAATTAATTATTTAAAAAACTGAGACTTCATCAATTAGCAGGAATAGATCCAGCAGAAATTATAGTACCTTTTGCTATTGATGAAATTAAAAAAAAAATATAGGAAGACAATGAACCCTGGCAAAAATCTTGTACTAATTTTTTGGAATGATTAATAGCGACTATCCCAAAAGCAATAGAATTAACCTTATAACGAGATCTAACTGGATCCTTCCTCGCATTGTACGGGACACACCGATAACTGCAGCCCCTACATCTACACTGATGCAAATGAATCAGGAAGGCAGGTTACAAATCAGAAGATTCAAGTAAAGTGAAACAAAGCTCTAATGATTTGTCCAAAAGTCAGAATTATATGCTATTCTCATGTTACTAAGGACCTCTCAATATAGTTACTGATTCACAATATTCAGAAAAGAATATTTTGCATATTAAAACTGCTGAATTTATACCAGATGATACAGAATTGACTTAATTATGTATTCAGGCTCAAGATATAATCAGAAATAGGCTTTGTCGCATATTCATAATACACATCCGATCCCATATGGTCTTCTGGCACAAGGTAATGCAGAAATTGATCAATATTGATTGGAAATGTGCTGAAGCCCTCAGAATTGCATTTGAAAAAATCCTGTCAATAGCAAAGGTTTAAAAAAGAACTTTTCTATTACATCACCACAAGCTAAGGAGATTATAAGGAGATGTCCTATTTGTTCTTTATGTAACTAAACACCACTACATGCAGGAAGTAACCCAAAGGGTACTCAAAGGAAAGAAATCTGGCAAATGGATGTATTCCACTTTGTAGAATTTGGAAAATTAAAATATGTACACCACACCATTGACATCTATTCAGGTTTTCAATGGGCAACTGCTTTGCGTTCAGAAAAGGCTGATTCGGTAATCACACATTTATTCTAGATGTTTATTCTAGATGCCTAAAGAAGAAGGGCAGCCTGAGCTAAAGATGAGGACTTGTCTAAAAATTGGTCATGTCTATTTATGCCATAAATTACAGCCTAGCAGGTAGGTGCTTGAAATATAAGTACCCAAAATATTCATTGTTCTTTCCCAAAGCACAAAGTAGACAGTTACCCTTGTTTCTGTCATAGGAAAAAAACAAAACAAAACAAAACAAAAAAAACGAAAAGCACAATACCTTCACACTAGATCTTCTTACACTTTGGGTGTTCTGTTTGGTGGGGTGGTGAGTTTAGTGAGCCAGGGAAGGAATGAACACCCTGTAAATCCAAGACAGGGAGGGCTTCCATTCACTTTCCAACACTGAGTGATTTCTCATTTCAGTACTCAGATCCTGTCTATTTGATGATTGGACTATAAAATCAAAATATCAAAATATAAGACAAAAGTATACGTACATGTGGGTTAAAGCTGCTACAAACATAAAATATCACATATTTCTGATCTACCATGAAAACAATGTCTCAGTTATTCTTTCCTTATGTGGAACTATCTAGTGCTTCGCATGATGAACTTTGAAAGTTTTAGTTTTCTAAACAACCGAAACCAATTTATCTGGACTTGTTTAAAAACAGTGCCTCCTGAAAACAGGGAAGGGGCATGGGACACAGTGAAATTTTACTACATCAGTTTAGAGTTCTATCATTAAACCACCAGAAGGCGTGAGATACCACAAGAATAGTCCTTCATTCACAAGGTAGAACAAGACCTTAACAACCCCAAAGCCTGGAACCAGGGAACACGTGTCTGCTGGGCACAAACAGGGAGAACAATTGAGCAGGTGTAGGTAGAGTTGTTACACATGATTCAGCCCCTACTGGGATGCTTGATTTTCTGAATCAGGTAACCGGAGGAAAATAAGAGCCGTGGTATACTCAGAAGTCACTTACTTTGATTGTTTTGCCTAGATGTGACCCATTCTGGAGGCAGAATTTTGATTTAGAAAAGATGAAGACAAGTACTAGATATCAATCAGGGTGTTAAGGTATAGAGTAGGGTGTGTATGGACTTGTGGGTAGATTGGGCAGGTCATAGAGTTGATCCTCGGGGAGAAGGCCAGGTGTGAGGACTAGACCATTCTAGGAGTCAGAGGATATATAACTTGTCAATAACAGGACCCCAACCTTAATCCCTAAATTATGCATCACCTAGCTGGTTCTTATATGGCTCTGTCATATCACACTAGTAATTATAACATAATTCAGACTCCCGTGGGTGCCAAAGTGAGGGCTACTGTCTCAAAGTGTTTGAGGACTGACTTAAAAGCAGGGTGAGCAACTCAGGGTTTCAGAGATGTCAGCCCCATTAAGTGGAGAAAGTTGGCACAATCCCTATGAGTATGAGGATGTGCCAGCTGTTACCATGTGATAAACCTGGAATCATAAAAAGGACCAGAAACAGGGCAATCTTTTTGTCAGACTTTCTTGGACCACCAGTTAACAAAAAATGACACAGAAATTTATTATTGATTATTAAAGGTTGGCTTTAGCTTAGGTTTTTTTCACAACCAGCTCTTATAACTCAAAATAACCTGCATCTATTAATCTACATTCGGTCATGTGGCTCGGTTACCTCTCCTCTGGACAGTATGTCTGACTTATTCTGTGCCTTCCTGGCATCTGCCTGTCTCTCTTCTTTCCAGAGTTCTCTCTCTCCCAGGAAATCCTACCTATCCTCTCCTGCCTAGCTATTGGTTGTTCGGCTCTTTATTACACCAATCACAGCGATACTTCCTCACCCAGTGTACAGATATCCCACAACACCCAACAACTCACTCCTTATGACTTGCCTAAGCCAACCAGAAACCAGCTCGTATAGTTTCTACCACCTCAAGTATTGAACATATGAGCCTGTGGGGAACACCCCAGACTCATGCCTCAGCAGGTTGGGGTTGCATAAGGCTTGAGAGTTGAGAACGAAGCACAAGAAATAAAGCAAAGGCTGAGAAAAGCTTTGCTAAGGGACATCTGGGAACATCTGGCCTCCAATTGAGCATCTTTCATGGGGTTTTGTAGTCTCAGATACTACAAATTGAGCAACTTTTATGGGGGTTTGTAGTCTCTCTCCTAGAACTGAGTTTTGATATTTGGTATGATGTGAGCAAGTTTGTCTATCAATTTAAAACAAACATGAGATGACCAATGGCTGCTGAGAGAAGGAAAATCATCTTTTTCCATGGTTGAACCTCCTGATAGGTTATTTATCCAATCTCAAGTGATGAGTCCCAAACACATGTACATATGGACGATTCTAATAAACAGCAGTGTGTGTGTGTGTGCGTGTGCATGTGTGTGCGTGTGTATGTGTGAAACAATTGTAATTACAGAAGAAGAGGTCATGAATTTAAGAGGGAGTCAGGGGACACAGGAGTTAGTGGGAAGAGAGTAAAGGTTTGAACTGATGTAATAGAGTACTCAGGTATAAAGGTTTCCAAAAAGTAATCAAGTGAAATAAACAGGCACATTTTCTACTTCTGCTTTCCCACGTGTTGGGGACTGTCCTCTCTCAGGGACAGGAGAGATATGGAGATGCAGGCTCTGCTAAAAGTTTGCTAGATACAATCAGATCTTTTTAGGGGTCTGCAGTGCATTAGATAAAGCTCTAAGATAAAAGCTCATGTACCCCTCTCTCTAATCACTTCCACCTTTAGAATGGAAGCACTCCTGTGAGGATATATGTTTGTTTCAGATGACTCTAAGGGAAAAACCTGTCATACAAACATTTGCTAGTAAAAGATTTGTCCAATTAATGTCAACATTGCAGTTGGGAAATATGGAGAATTGCTTTGTTCATGCCATTCTCCTCTAGCTTCTACGTCTTCTGGTTTTGTTTTTTTTTTTTAGTTTGATTTACTTGTTGACATTCATGTTAACTGTTTATAATTTTTAAAAAACTTATTCTGACTCCAAGATTACATAGGGAAATTTCATTTATTAAAAGAAAAACAAGGCACCTGCTATAGCAAAATGTCACACCAGTCCTGAGAGAACTACACTTATGAATAAGACATCTACTCTGCTTTGATTTTGTGATTTCATCTTTAAAGGACAATAAAGGTGACAAAAATATATTTCCAGGCTTCTATAATATGTGGTATTATTAATTCTGCGGTAGGAGAGTCAGCAGATAGTGCACGCTGTTTTCTGGGAGGTTATTATAGCGATCTGTACGTACTCACAAACATCATAGCACTGTGTGCTTATTTATCATCTTCATTTTATATCAAGGTATAGTTGATAAGCCTCAACTTGAAAAGGGAGGCACCAACTAAAGTTTCAGTGGCAAAGAGAGTAAGTGGCAGAAAGTTTCTTTCCTAAGCTGCCCGGTATTTGTTCTTCTACGGTGCCCTAATTTTAGATAAAGCCAGAGCAAATCCATCATGGCTTAGCCTGACTTTGGCCAACTTTGTGAATGGGATTAAAATCATTCCTATCTTGCATTTCTGAGGAAGAATAGCTTCCCGGAGCTCACAGGTAGTGGAAAACAACAGCGGTAACAAATACTTCGGAAAGCCATCAGGACTCCCACCTGGGACTGATGGCCAGCTGTCAGGCCTGGGTGACGGACTGCCCATTGGCTGTGTCTCCGCAGGTGGTATTGACACTGATGGAGGATGATGGATGACGGTGGCCCAGCCCCACCCCACCCACTTACCCATATGCATGACAGAAGGGCTCCCTTCCCAAAGCCCCGCCTGACAAAGCCTCCAAGTAGCATTTAGTGGTGGAAAAACAACATACTCAGACCCGGCAGAGATCCGGCTACAAGGATGGAGCTATTTAGTGAATGGCTAATGGGAAAATCATTTTCCTTCCTGACTTGACTCATAGGATATAAAGGCCAGGAGGAAAGTCATGCAACTGGCCAGGGCTCCCAACAGAAAGTGGCTTTGAGGAAATGCTAAAAGGGGTAGGTCTTCCCCGCCATCCATCACACCTTCTGTTCCCTCTACTTACCACTTCTCCTCATCCACCTACCTACTTTGTGAGCGAAAGCTTCCCTTATTCACTCCCTGCTCTCATCCGAGGCGAACACTCTCTACCTCGGCCGTGTACTCTATCACTTCTTCCTCGTTTGTCCCTTCTCCATCTTCTCCAGACCCTCCTTCGTTCTCTTAGTTCTCCGTCTCTTAACCCTCCGCCTAAAGAAAATTCTCAGATAACATGTAATTTTGTCTGTCCCTGGCATGGGCCGTGTGGATGTACAGTTAGAGACCCTTGGTGCTATCTAAGACATTGTCCCAATACATCAGGGCACAAATACCTAGCAGGTGTTCACATCTGGGCGCCGCCACTCACTGGCCGGGTGGCCTTTGAATAAAGCTAAGGGAGAGAAAATGACATGTTGTCTGAGCTTTTGCTTACGGAGGCCCACGTAGTCATGGGATATGGGCTAACTATAATTGCTCTAGAGTCAGCCTGGAGTCAGGAGTTGTTGGTTTAGTTAGTGGGTATATGAAAGCATGTGTTCTTGCTTATATAGCTTTGTCTGAAAATTTCCACAATGGAGGACTTAAAATTTTCCATAACAATATTTAATGATGTCAGTAACTCTGGCTACTTGATAAAGTTGTGTCTGAAGCTCTCAGACAGTGTTTGACACCTGGTAAACATGGTACAGATAAGAGACATTTACCTTAGTGGTGATCTTAGGATCATCTAATCTAAAATGTGTATTTATTACTCAAAATACTGTAATTTTTATTATCCAATACATAATATTAAGTATTAGATG
Source organism: Alexandromys fortis (assembly GCF_014885135.2). Lineage (NCBI taxonomy): Eukaryota > Metazoa > Chordata > Mammalia > Rodentia > Cricetidae > Alexandromys > Alexandromys fortis. The sequence continues at coordinate 2,150,768 of NW_026067987.1, read as the reverse complement.
TGACAGTTCATTCCCAGAATGTCTTCCTTTTTTCCCCTCTAATTCACTTATCAAAAGCTTAGTTCAGGTCTCGGTTTTCTTCCTTCCCAGAATGTGCAGCACCAAGCAAGGCTTTTAGGCCATTACGCATGCCAGATAAGCGCTCTATCCCTGAACTGTACCCACATTTCTCTCCCTCGATTTCTCAACTGTTACCTGATTTCTGACTTGTTCTCCATCCCTTTTAGTGTAACCAGTGGCAGTACAGTGTTTACAAGGCACAGGGATCAAGAGGGAGCTGGAGGCAGGCATCTGTGTAGGGGTGAGTGTGGCTGAAGCTTGTTGTAGGGTGAGCATGGATAGGGCTTGTGTAGGGGTGAGCATGGCTGGGACTTATGTGTGGGTGAATGTGACTGAGGCTTGTGTAGGGGTGAGTGTAGCTGGAGCTTATAGGGGTGATTGTGGCTGGGACTTGTGTAGAGGTGAGCATGGCTGGAGCTTGTGTAGGGGTGAGTGCTACTGGAGCTTGTAGGAGTGAATGTGGCTGGGGTTAGGGTGGTAGCAAGGCATGTGAAGCATTCCAGAAACTCTAGAGTCAGATGATGAGCTGGAAGGAGAGAGATCCAGAACACAGCTACTTTGGAGGCAGCAGTAATTCTCCAAATACCTAAGTATTTGATGAGAAACCAGTGGCAGTGAAAAGGAAAGAAACTAATGAAGAGAGTGAGAGACTGTAAATAAAGACAGCACTGTCTCTTAGGAACAGACTGAGCACAGGACTGAGAAAGACAGAGGAACCAGATGATAGTAATTGAGGCACCTCATGCTATCCTTGGATAACTGTCAAGAAACATAAAGATGTTTAGAGGGGCTCGGAAAACTCAGTAATAAAGTTTCCTAGCCCAATTATAAATGAGAAAAGATAAGGTAGACACCGCTCAGAAGAAGAAACTAAAGTGGCCAATACATTTGTGAAAATTGCTTAATACCAGGAATCTGTAAATCAAAACCACAGTAAGACATAATCTCACGTCTGTCAAAGTGGCTCTACGAAAATACCAAGAACAAATGCTGGACGGGATACAGAGAAAAGGAATTTTAAATACTGTCCCCAGGAACATAAATCAGCACAGCCACCAAGGAAAACTGTATGCTGGCATCTCAAAAACAAAAACAAACAAACAAAAATCGAAAACCTAAATTTATCCTATGATTCCACTACCTCTCTTATCAATCTATAGTCAAAGGTAATTATATCAGCATTGCAAAGAGATACCGCCCACCCATGCTGATTGCTGCACTCCTCTCAATCCCTGGCATGAGATCATCACAGGTAGCCACCAATAGATAAATGGTGATGGATACAGGGTGCTTATATAAAGTGAAATAACCTATAGGCAAAGAGATTAGGTTATATTCTGTATCATGTGGAAATCACACTACCTCATAAACACGCACGATTATCAAATGCTAGTCCCTAAAATGTTTCAAATATGTAAGGAGACAGAAAAGCTCACTGCTGTGATTTGAGCCTTATACATTTCATCCATGTATAAAATGATCACCCTCTATCTAGACTTTGGAACAATTAGAACAATTTAATTAATTAATAAACAATTTTAAAGACCTAATGATTTGGCTCACCTTTGCCATCTATGGAGTTTTGTTGTTATTTTGTTTTTCCTATTTTTAACATATGATGTGCTCCAATCAAATCTTAAAATGGAAAGGTAATTAGAATAATCCCCGATATATCACTGCTGAAATGCAATTAAATCAAAGGACATTTAATCTCAGGAATACATTAACAGACAACAAGTTGAGCTGTGCGTGTACTTTGTGTGGTGAGGATACGTAGACTATACGCTCTCTCAGAAATCTCTCCTCTATTCATCAATAGCAGAAAGAAACCATTGCGCTGAAGCAGTAGATGATCACATCTAGTCTCTGGTGTGATTAATAAGCCACGGCCTCTTTTTTCTGTTTTTAGGGAGCCTTCTTGTCACGGCTTGGTCTCTGGAGAGCCCAAGCCTACAAAGCGATAACATCTGGTGCCCATTATTTCCCCAGATCTGTTGTGATTGCTCCATATGATAAGCCTGGCCAATTGCTGTGGGCAAGGGATTGCTCCGTTCTCCCCATCGGGGCGCTGGAGCTGTCACTTCTGGTTTGTGGCCCCCACTAATTGTACCACCACAATTTCCAATATCTGCCAGAATTCCACAAGGAAATCTTGGTGCCTTGCAGGGGCAATAGATTGTGTGGCCGGACAGAAGGCAAACCCTGATCATCAAAAGGAGAGGTTTATCAATTAGCTCGAGCAGCCCGCCCTCACTTCCGCTCTGCCTCTGTGATGAAATTGTCCAGGACAACTTCACATTTGCTGGTGACAGAAACTAAGGAGCATCCAAAAGTGGGGGGAAAGAATAAGGTGGCAGAATGACTCGTTGTTTCAGATGGCGGAGACTAGTCCTGCCCCTGGAAGGGGCAGTGACATTACTCAATGCAACTCAGTATTATTGGCACTGGCTGCTGCATTACAGGTCTCCTAAACACCAACCTAACTGGCACATTTATGTGAGTTCTGCAAATTTATTTGAAACAAACATGGATTGCAAAAGAATTGAGAAGATGCAGATACTTAAATAATAATAATTTTTTTTACAAAACTGATAACCATTGAATAACTTCCCTACTGAAATGAATATTAATAGTATTGTCAAACAAATCATAAAGATGACAGAACATTTCAACAAGCTGGTATTTGAAGGGGCAGAGATCATCCTTGTTGTATGCTTTCTTGCATAACCACTTGAAAATTACTTGATTTAAAATATTTTTAATAGTACATACATGTTTAATGCTAATTTTGACTAGTATTTAGTAAATAAAACTAAACAGTGAGGTATAACAATTTGTCATCACTTATTCAACAGAAACTGTACTCCCTGCCTGCGATTAAAAATGCTTCTGCTACAACTTCCTACTTCTTCGTGTCTGAGCTGTGAACAAAACAAGTGGTAAGCTGTTCGAACCACGGAGGAGCTACTTCCCCACAGCCCACGACACCTTCCGCCAGGATGAACTGACACCCTCTGAAGCATGAGCCCAAATGGAAACTCTCCTTTCTTAAGTGGCTTCTGTCAAGCATCCGGCCACAGTCTTTTACAAAGTAACTGAACTGGGGAAAATTCAAATATTCTCTAATCTTACTTTGCTTGAGTTCACGTAGCATTTTTATTTTCTTTTTAGAATTAACTCAGTTCGTGCTCACTCCAACATTAACCAAAAGAGCTTATACACAGATCTTGGTCAGAGTCCATTCTCTGTGGCCCTGGTTCTTCCTTCTAGTCTCAAGTCTGTGTGCAACACGCCCTTCCTACCCAGGGTCCTTGACTGTCGGGAAAGACAAACAAGCCTAGTGGTGATGCAGAATCACGTGACCTAATGATTTAGTCCCTAGCTGCATCTAGAGAGATCTGGATGTCAGCTAGTTGTGGGCAGACCACACCCACTTAAGAATGAACTTCCTTCAGGTCTATTTGGATGTTGCTATGGTAATCGTAGCAAAGCACTGACTGTCACAGAATGAAAAATCTCTCATTAAAGCCGGGTGTAGTAGTGAATGAAAACAAAAAGAAATAAAAGGAAATGAAAGGACATGACTGTTCCTAGGCATGGCGGAGGAGAAAGTTTACTGTAGATACATACGACAGCATAGCCAGAGGTGGGGACTTCTGGGACAGTCCAGAGTGGACAGGGCCAGGCTGAGCTGGAAGAGGGGGAGAAGGGAGAGAGGGGAACCAGGTGCGGCAGCCAGGAGGGCAAAGGCACAAAACGGAAAAGTAACCAAAAGGATTCTATAGAGAAGAGCCTCCGGGGAAAGGGTAGCCCAGTCCCCTGGGCTGGAGAGTTCTGGATGGAAAGCAGGTATGCCAGCCATATCCTGTAACAGGTAGGGACTGAGGCATGCTGGGAAAACCTGGCAGCCAGGTCCACTTGGATGTTAACTAAGTACCTCGGTCAGTTGTCCCAGGTTTGAAACTTAACTAGTACATTCCTGGAATGTCAGCCTCAGCCAGGCTGCTGCTCCAGGAGGCGAAGGCAGGAGAATTGCCACAGATTTGTAAGTCAGACTAATCAGCATATAATGTGAGCTCCAGTCCAGCCAGAGCTACACACCAAGACTTCATCTTTCTAAAGGCAATAAACAAAGCCTTTCAAGGGAAATGAATGAGAGAGAGACTCTTGCTCTGAACAAATTATAGCTGAAATCAAGTGATGACCTCATCCCCAGCCCTGAATTTCAGTAAATAAAACCCGAAGTTCTCTCTTAGGCAGGAGCCCCTCTCCTGAATTGGATGTTAATTTGTAATCTCTTTCCAAGTAGAGCTATCATACAGACCAACAAGCATGCTTGTGCCGTTAAGGTGGGTTAAAGTGTAAACTGATCCCTAGGACTGGGAACGGGAATAAATGAAAATGTAACCCGAACACTCAGTTTGATTTCTGATTATGATCCTCTACAGCTAAAAACTGCTCCTTCCGGCAGGGTGGTGGTGGCACGTGCCTTTAATCCCAGCACTCAGAAGCAGAGGCTTCTGAGAGCTTGGGGCCAGCCTGGTCTACAAAATGCTAGGACAGCCGGGGCTGTCTCTCTGCACTTTAGATCACCTGCATTGATGTCCATCCAAACACGGCCAGTGATCCCTGGAGAATGTTAAAAACTCTAGGAACCAGAATCATCCATCTGCCCATTGTCATTTGGGTCCAATCAAGATTCCAAAATTAGAAGGCAAGCCTACTCCCTTGGGCATTAGTGGATCCAAGATATTATCGGCAATTTTTTTTGTAAGTTCCTTATTTTCCACATTTTCCCTCCTCTTAGAAGGAACCAGTTACTAAACTCAAACACCACACTAATATAAAGAAATCTACAAGTTTGTTTTCATAGAGACTCCAAATAGCTTTACCTCCTCTCCCAGACAATGTTTTGCCAACTACTTGGTTGTTACAGCCTAAACTCACATGGGTTTGATCTGCGCTGGCACTAATACAGTTCAGAACATGTGTGTAATTTGAGGGTGGCAAAACATGCCATGCTTCTGGCTTGGGATTTTTAAATGGACTCCGTGATAATCTGTGAAAGTCGTGTGCTGTGCGTTGCAGTGAGTTAGAGTATTTGAACAGCTTTGCCAAGCCCATTCCTCACAAACGGAAAAGTTACTCTTGGTCCTTTGCATCCTGGTGTAGGGCAATCCCCTGGGGTAGTGAGGCAGAGTCTTGAGTCCCAGCCCAGCCCCAGTAGTTCCACTTGACTAGGCTCTTCGGGGCAGCACTGTGCTCTGTGAGAAGAGGTCAGAACCCCTCCATTGACACTAATGGACCATTTTATGCAAAACTGTTTATTTTCCAGAAAAGACCATGTCTGACTGGTGGAGTGATTCACAAAAATCATGTCACTAAATGAATACTCCTCATGCATAGCCTTCTTGCATCCAGTAGGGTGGATGCTGCAAGCCAGGCTTTGGTACCCAAGAACAAGGCTGCTCCACTCTGCCGTGTGAATCCAATTGGCACGTTCCAGTTTCTGCATTTAGACAATGCCGCCCCGACACTGAGACGACAGGCAAACACACAATTCGCGCCGCGGCTTGTCCCTGGATTACCTACTTCTTGGCAGCTGGGCACGGTGCGAGGCTTTAGGGGTTCAGGACCACAGGAAAGCCACGCAGGGCTCCTGTTCCCACTTGAATGCTTTTGTTCCTTCGCACTTCCCACAGGACGGCAAATGATGCTGACCAGGGCAGCCTGTGTCATGGGACTCACACATTACCGTTTCAGAACACGGAAGCCCGGGAGACCAGCACCAGCTGAGCAGGCCATCAGCTCCCTAGAGCACGCTTGCACTGGAAAACACCTCCCTACGTCTCCAACCACGTGACAATGCCAAAGACAAGACAGCGTGAAGAAAGGAAGGTGGTTTGGTCTGAAAAAAAAAAAAAAAAGAAAAGAAAAAATGGGCCTTATTGAGGTTCAGGAGGCAGAATGGAAGAAAGGAGCTGAGATGTTTCTTAAGACACAGCGCAACTTCTGGAAAGTTCTCGTAATTAAAGTCTTTGGTTGCATAATACACCTTTTGCCTTTGGGCCACTCCACCTCCCTGCATTGCTTCGTTTGGTCTTAGTCTGTGTACCTAGCAGAATGCCGCAGCTTCTTGTCTTTATGAATGGTGACTCTGATTTTGCTGTCAGGACAGTACTCATGTTCCTTGTAATTTCTACACCACGTCTGGGAACCCCATACTTCACTGGATGCTAACCTTCGACCCTCCGACCTCTTCGAATCCTAAAAATTAAAAGTGAGTTATTTGCCTTTAAGAATGCCCTGACCAGCGGGCTGTGAACGGGGTCCGTTTTGCTGTGATTTGCACAACCCAGGACTGCTCGGAGCTCAGCTGCACCCGGCTCATTTCCATAAGCATCATGTGGTGTTACAGAAACCACATTTTGCCAAGCTGTCAACTATACAGCCTTCTCTTTGCTAAACAGACTCCCATTAAAACTGTCTGCACAATTTGTCAGTTAAATGAGGTACAAGAGGGACGCTCTATTTGCCCCTAATTAGCGGTGCAGACTACCTTTGTCTGTTTGATTAAGCATTCACATTATCAATTTTGTTTAATCTGATTCATTTCACACACCTCCCCTGGGACCCAGCCCATACGGTTAACTAATCTCTGATATCATCTCTCATATCAGGCAGCGATCATCCCCCCTCCAGCCCCCCAGAACACTCTCTACCCACAGGCACAAGATCATCACGCTCAACTGGGGAGTCGGTCTGGGGAGGGGCAGAAACTGCCCTTAGGAACTGGTGCTGAACCCTGACATGCTCAACTGTAAGCAGGGAGCCACTTCCGCCTTGCTGCCATCTTCCGGCCGTCAGTCATCCACTCATTTGCTCCTATTCACCAATCACAAATCCAGGCAGTAAACACTTTCCGCCTACTACGCACAAGGGACTGCTAGCTAGGTCGGGGAGGGAGGCGAACTGCAGAATAAGGCCCCTTCTCTTCAACGCTTATTATCTAGTGTTGGGGAGTACTGTGAAGCCATCATAGACAGCACACTCCTCCCTGTGGCCCGTTTGTCTAGGATCCGTTTAGCTGGCCCACTAAACGGCCCTCTGAAGAGCTGTAGCGCGAAGCATGAAAGCATTGAAATATAGTTTGCTCCCCCACTCCAAACTTAGAAAAGTGGGGAGCAATGGGAAAGGAAAAGTTATGGGGATTAGAATTTGGCGATGAACCAATTCAGAAAGTTCACTGTGCCTCACTGTGGCTCTAGTTATACTACAGTAAAACCGCAGTAGTTACGATCTAGTCCACACCTTCAGAGAAATAAGCAGCATCTTTAGCAGAGATGGCATTGAAACCCCAAAGGCACAAAGATGAAAAATGTGAAAGAAAAGAGGGATTGGATTAATCGAATTGTTCTGGGTTGGGAGTAGTTTTAAAAAATGCAAAAGTATTCAGGGATCACGAAATACCTATAATCCTCCAAAACAACCTTAAACTTTACATTGATTGGGTCTTTACACTGATGGTACCTAACACTGACAGATCCTATAGTGATTGAGATTGTAGTCTTGGAAACTTGTTCTCCTTAAAAGGTTTTTCACAAGTGCTCAGGCGATGAGCACTTGATGGAAAGTGTGGGAAGCTGGGAGTTGGAAGTGGGAGGTTTTGCAAGTCATCCAGTGTAATATGTATCTGGGAATCTCCTGGACCATATTGTTAGACAGGAAATTGTAGGATTCTGTGTCGGGTCCTTTGCAAATACCACTGTTCTGTAAAAGCTGTGTTTTAGCTACTTTTCTCACTGTTGGGACCAAATGCCTGGCAAGAAACAACATGAAGAAGTGTTTTTCTGGTTCACGGCTTGAGGGAGGGACGCATCCATCTTGTGCGAAGGCAGGACAGCAGGTGTGGCACCTGTCCATGGCAACAGGAGGCTGCTCGCTCACATGTTTGGGGATCAAGAAGGAAAGGAGAGTGACTCTCAAGTGCTCACTGGCATTTCTCCTTTGCCTTTTTTTTTTTTTTTTTTCGGTCCAGGATCCAGCCTAAGGGTTAATGCCTATATTTAGAGCAGATCTTCTTTATTCCTCACTGGAACTGCCTTGATAGATAACTCTGTTACATGAACCACGAGAGTCTGTTAAAGGGTCTCAAGAATTGATTTAGGTAGAAAATGGGGATGAACACTCACTGATAGAGAACAAATTAGACAATAGTGCTATCCTAGAGTTTGCTCCTCCCAAAACACCATTGGCAAAACTGATCGAAATCCCACAACACCCTCTGACCTGAAGGTGTGTCTCACTCATATCCTCTATGCTTTTTGAAAATGAAGTTAAACAAGTTAGTAATGAAGGTTAACCCTCATATCTGCCTTCATCTGACAAATATACAGGAGGTGAATTCTGATCTGTGAACCTTGAGTACCAACTCCAGAGAGTAGAATTCTGTGCAAAAAAAAACTAATCTCACTTTCGTGACTCAATGCAGAGACACATTTAATGCCCAAATTGGATTTTCCTCATGCAAGCATAGAATCCAATGTACTTTCAGCAGGTCCACATGTGGTAGTTTCTGTCCTCTCTCCTTCTTCAAAGCTTTCTTTGACCTTCCTTCCATAGCAAGGTCACCAAATCTCAGCCCAGGCTTACTCCAAGTGTCCAGTGTATGGAAACTTGAGCAGGATTCTTTCCAAATCTATGGATGCACTCCTAACCCAGACTGACTGTCAGTGAGCTCAGTGCCCTGAGAACGCACACCAACACTCCCAGGGCTGTTCACAGTTTACTGTCCTTTAGGTTTGGCCACTCTGGGTGTGACTTAATACGCACCTTATGCCAGTCCCTTTACAGAGGCTCCTACAAGTATCGGCTCATCACTAAAGCTGTGCTTTAGCTACGTCTCAGAGTAAAATACCGTAAAGAGTAAGAATACCAGTAGATAAGAAAGCCACTGAGATTTCTAAAGAAACACAACCACCGTTAAGATGATTATGTATACCAAACACTACACTGAGTATTTTATGTGCCTTATCGCATTAATAACCACAAAAGTTGCTATTTTAGCATAAATTTATATATGAAAACAACTGAAAGTAGGAAAGACCAAGCACAGGGCGTGTAGTTCAGCTGAGTGTGGTGGCATGTAATTGCAGCCTGAACATTGCACATAATTGCATTTGGAAAGCTGAAACCAGAGGATTGTGAGTTGGAGGCTAGCCTGAGGTACATACCAACAAGTTCTTACCTCCAAACATGAGAGCAACAGAGAAAGAACGAGAAAAAGAGACTGCGGTCAATGTCAGGTACTTACCTGTACTCACACAGCACAATCAGGAGTCTTGTGAGCAAGCACAGCCTGGGCTACCAGGAAGAAGACAGACACATGAGAACAAGAGAATGCAGCTAATAACTGTGGGGAGTAGGAGGCTGGATCGGCGATGGAGCACGGACACGCTTAACATAAGTGAGGCTATGGTTTCAATAGCAATAAATAAATAAATGAGATGAGGTAAGATGAGATGAGATTGGGTGGAGATGAAGTTTCAAACCTGACTGTTGCCCAGCCCAGCTCACCAAGCACTTTGCTGCTTCCAGTACCTGGCTTTTGTAAGAAAGGCAGATGAAGAAAATGAGGGAAATGAGAGAAGCTTTCATGTGCTTTGGGCATCTGCTCACGTGTCTGTTAGTGCCCCACACCTGAGAGGGCCCTCAGGCCAAAATGCTGAATCTATCATATTCTTTTCTTCAAGTCTTACTGTCATTATAGGACTTGACATCTTACTTTACTTATTTTTTATCACACCTTCCGTCTTCCATCTCTTTCCATACAGAAATCCTTCCCAATGTGTTCGATTTTCGTAGATTCACATAGAATATGTGATGTTTATTTATATAGAATGCATTGAGCTATGGACCTCCTTTTGTTCTTGCTGAGCACTCAGCGTGTAAAATCTCTCTGGCACACTTCAGTTCATTGCCTCTAACTGCTTCCTAGACTCCCACAAGCACAGCTTTCCTGTCTTATTCCTATAGTTTCCCAGTGCTGGAAGTTTGGATCACCTCCAACTCTGCCACCATAAATAGGGCCACAGTGAAGCATGGGGATATTACACAGAATGGAATGAACCAGAAAGCAAAGCAAATGCGGTGCCGTCTCATACATACAATTTAAAAAGTCAAACTCAAGAATGAAGAGTAGTATGATAGTTGCTAGATGTTGGGATGCAGAAATAAAAAGCGTTGGTCAAAGGGTACAAAGTTGCCATCCGGCAAGAAGAATAAATTCGGGAATTGTAACACACCTCATGGTAACTACAGATAACACTGCAATGTGCAGTTACAGAGTAAACCCTAAGTTCTCTCTACACACACGCACACACACACACACACACACACACACACACGAGTACATGAGTCAATGCATATGCTAAATAGCTTGACATTGGTGATCCCCACAATGTCGATACATATCAAAACATCTGCACATACATTACAAGGTTTATGTGCTCATTGTACAAATAAAACTGGAGGACACATAAAGACATGTAATCTAATGATTAAAATAAAGCATGAAGGTGTATGCTGTGATTAAAAATCCTATACTGTACATATGTGTGTGTATTTTATAGTATGTATTCTAATGTATACTGCCTATACATTACCACAAGGAAAGTAAATTCTAGAGAGTGTAATATGGAACAATATTCATATATTGATATCAATTTTTGTTTTATTTTGTGTTTGTGGGCATGCTACACAAATACTCTACCTCAGACCTACCTCTCTAGTTCTTCATTTTTTTGTGGCAAACTTTTATCATTTAGCCCAGGCTAGCTTTGAACTTACTTTGTAGCCCAGGCTGGCCTTTAACTCAAAGTCTTTTTTCCTGCTTCAGCTTTTTAGTGTCAGGGTACTGTCATATGCCACTGTACCCAGTGCTAAATATTCATTTAAAAAAAAAACTAGAAGGCTGAGTGTGGTGGCACACATCTTTAATCCCAACACTTGGGAGACAGAAGCAGGTGGATTTCTATGAGCCTAGAACCCAGACTGGTCTGCACAGTGAGTTTTAGACCAGCTAGGACTACATAGAGAGATCCTATCTTAAAAAAGATAAGTAATTAATTAATTCGTAAATTTAAAAACTTACAAGGTGATAAACCAAAATGTTACCCATGTATTTTTATGCATTTTACAAATTTTTGAAGTAAATTGAATTCATTGATAAGTATATTTAAATGACAAAGTAAGTTAAGACCAAGGAACGTTCTTACCTTGTCTTGGAGGAAAAGAATCTCTGCGTGTCAAAGGTGTAGAGAGAGGTGTGCTCATCTGCCCTTCTCCCCGCAAACCCTGCTTCATGTTTAGAACCTTTTGGCTTTTGTCAACCTGAGCGGTGTGAAGTTGTTTTCATTATGCCTGAACATGTACTAATTGACTTGAACATCTGTTCTTGTTCTTGTGAGTCATTTGTGTTTCTCCCTCTGTAAGATGACTTTTTGGATCTCCTTCTGTTTTTCTGCTTGGTTTTCTTGCATCCCGAGGATGCAAAGTTTCACACAGACTTAGAGAGCAATTTTGTGAGCTGCTTTGTGTGCAGAATAACTGTGAGGGGTGAGCATATACTTCTACTTCAAAACTGCTATGACAGTCAGTCTTCTTTACATAGCCTAGTTCTCTCCGTGAAGTGATAAGTGAGGTGATTGCACATGTTAGCCGGTTTGATTTAACCACTCCACGGTGTATTCATATGTTAGAACCTTGCACCCCACATATATAATTGTTTTTCAATTAAAATTATATTAATAAGGCCCAAAAGATGATTCAATGACTTAGCAGTTAGAAGTGCTTACTTTTCTTGCAGAGGACCTGGCTTTGATTCTTTTCACCCACATGGCAGTTTGCAGCTTCCAGGAACTCCAGTTCCAGGGGCTGCTATGCCTTCTTCCGGCTTCCATGGAATCCTGGATACATGAGGCACACAAAAGCTCAGGCAAACACATACACACATAAAGCAAATAAATCTTTAAAATATTAGTAATAAAATGCTAAAGAATATTTGGTGTGTTTCATATTTTCTCAGTTGATTTTTTGTTGCTGTTCAATATAGAATAGTGGGAAACCCTTCCCAAGAGTTTCTCTGCCTTCTCTACGACAATGGCTCACTTAGATCCGTTGTTACTCTTTCCTTTTCTTCCTGTTGGTAGACTCTGAAACTTGAGAGCATCCTCTGCTCAGCGATTCTTTCCAGTCACCCGTCTTTCTGTGTTCTGAATTCTGGGGTAAGAAGTCCATCTTCTATAAAATTATGCAAATGAGAAACATCCTAGGTTTCCTTGGCCGCACTGTGTTACTCACTCCCATCCTGGCAGCACATCTGTACCTATCTAAATCTCATTTCCCACCATTCTATTCCAGTGTCCTTTACCCACGTTCTAGCTCTCCGATGAGCCTTCAAATTGGTCTGCCCCAAGATTTCCCTTAACTCACATCATGCCTACATTACTATCAAGGCTTATTTCAAAGAACACATGTGGAAATGTCATTTTGGGAAAAATGAATAAATTCGAAAAATCACTAAAATGATAATTGCACAAAATATGATGCATTCAATACCACGAAACTGCCCCTTTTAAAGGGTTAACAAAACCCTCATGCTATACATACTTTACCACAATTTAAAGCCTATACCATGTCACTCTGAGGACCCCCAAGATCCATTTTTAATCTCTATTTATTTTATACTGTTTACTACAGGAGAAAACCCAAGTATCTTTGCAAACTAACCCCATCCATCCACTCCAGGCCATCCTAATCTTCTCATTCCACTTGTAAACACACTCTCAAGTCTTCAAATCTGCTATCGCTTGACTTTTTAAAACACTTTCTCATTCCTTGTGCACTCCATCCATTGCTCTTCCAAACTCCCCCCCCCCCATGCGACAGCCCGTGACCTGTTTCACATTCTTATACTTTTGTCTGTCCTCGGAAAACATGTCACTGTATCATTGAGGATATAGTCTTTGGGTCCGACTTGCTTAACCCATGTTCTTTCGATTCCTTTATATTACTCAGTAGTATTGACAGATATGAATCTATCATACTATGTCATAATTTACATTTGCTACCTGATGGACACTTTGTTTTTTACAATTTAGAGGAGTCATGAGTAAGTTATTGTTCATTTGCCTTCTAACCTTTGTCCACATGCTTGTGTTGATATCAGATAAATTCCTAGGAGTGAGATTGTGCTGTATGTAGTCAACATGATAGGGAACTAACAAATTTGCCAGTAGCTGTACTCATCTATATTTCTATGAACAGGAGACGAGGTATGCAGGTGTACAAAGATAACTAACCTTGGTTAAGTTGGAAGCATCTTAACGATGTCATTTACTTAGCATTGTACACCTAGCACTACTTACTTAGCTACTTACTTACTTAGCACTACTTGTAAAGACTATAGAAAAAAACAATGATTTTCTATAGACCAGGTGAAAACAACAACAGTAAATATGTTAAATCTATTGATAATTTAAACCAATTTTAGATGGACAATGTGGGAGAGTGGGAGGCTTTGCAGCACTCAGTTTTAGACAGGGTATCTTCACTGTGCCCCTCCCCCCAGGGCTCAGAGAACCATCTAGAAGACTGTAAAAGCCAGTGAGGTGGACAACGCCAAAAAAAAAAACAGTGTCTTCTAAACACCGCATGACTGAGGCTCATAGGAACTAACAGAGACTGTGCCAGCCTACACATGGCCTGCACTGTCTAAGCCAGATGAGGTCCCAGAACTAAGAGACAGAAGAGGACACAAGCTCCCACCCATCAGCAAGAAGCTATCTCCAATTGACAACCACTTGCAAAGGAAAGATTATCTTTTCCCAGTAGAGCCTCACTGGGTATACAAACCACACTTAAGAGTAGACCTTGTGCCTAGCAGTAAAAGACCAACATGAATTAATTGATATTTTAGGAGATTTTTTTTGTGTGTGTGGGGAGAGGTCTCACATAGCTCTGTTTGGACATTTTTTTAACCTTATTGGTATTTTGTTTGCATATTATGGTTTCCAGTTTTGATTTTTTTAAATGAGTTTTGGTGTGTTTGTGTGTGTGTCTCTTGTGTTTTTTCTTTTATGTATTTTTTAGTTCATATTTTTTTTATTTGTCCTTTTTGTTTCCTAAAGAAAGAGAGAAAGAAAACATGGAGTTGGTTTGTTAGGGAGGTGGGGGAGGATCTAGAAGAAGATGAGAGGGGGTAAGCTGCTACCAGAATACATTTTATGAAAACATTATTTTCCATAAAACAATAAAAGTATGTTTGAACATTAAAGTATAATACAGTTTAGTTACCCAATACACATTTGTTGAAAAAAAATCTAAATAATTTAAACAAAAATAGGTTTTCTATTTCTTGGTTGAAATGACTAAAAGGCAGGCTCAGCTAAGGATATTAAAAACTGTGTCTGAGCTCATTTAAGGCGCCACACAGAGTTTTGTTCACACATTCCTTCTCTAAGATTTCCTAATATGCACTTGTAAGTTTTAATTTTTAATTTAAGTCTTTCAAGACCTCTTATTTTCCAGCTAACAAACTGACTGATTTACACTGAGGACCACCACCAACTCAATGGCCAGACCTCCTGAACCGCTGATTATTCTTTGTAGTATTGAACTTCTGTGAATAAACACAGTGCAGAATGGCTACAAGCAGCCAGCAACATCTGGCTTGCAGTCTTAATAAAGCAACCTTAAGTTGCGTACTTTTAGTATGGATCAGAAAACTTTATCTTTACATGGACCCTCTTCTCCATTTACAAGAAATAATCATAAGTGGAAATTTAAGTTTTTACTTTGAATACAAAGATAATCTATATGTTGCTTATAACACAGGTTCTTGTGGATGGATCATTCCACAAACTTTGAAAACTTTCTAGCAGTGGCTTAAACTAATCAGCCTCTCATTAACATGAATACACTTACTAATAGCTCTAGACACTCTGCTTTGGGGGGTCATTCTGACTTGTTAATTTCTTTCACTGGGTGCTATTAAATGTCAATACGTATGCTCATTGGTGTTGCCATCAGTTTTATATCAATCTAATTAGTGTTCCTATACGTAGTCATGTTAATTAAAAAGGATATCAAGTTTTGGAGATGAAAATTTTATTCTCCTCATGGAGTTTGGCTCAGGAGTAGCAATTCTGGAAAAGGACAAGACTAAATTAATCATCGCAGGAGAGGCAGAGACTGGGAGGCAGCCTATTCCCCACTCCCTGGGCGAGCAAGGCAATTTGGTCGGGGAGTCTTTACTATATCATATGGTAGGAGATATTAAAGAAAAGAAATAGTGCATGCACAGACAGACAGGCAGGCAGGCAGGTAGAAACACACACACACACACACACACACACACACACCAAGGCATACACGTGGAATTCAGAGAACAACTTGCAGGTGGGCGTTGGTTCTCTTCTTCTACCGGGTAGGACTAGGGCATCAAACTCTCATTATTGGCCTTGGCACATAATTACCAACTGAGACACTTTTCTGGCCTGCTTCTAAATTTTTATAAAATCAATATACTTTATTATTGAAAACTTCCAATAGAAATGCAACGAAAACCTTAAAATGACTCAGCATGTTCTCATCTACTGATATTACTTTTAAAAAATACTTTAAAATTAAAGGGTTTCGGCTTTTAATTTCATTTTTAAATTCTTTGATTGTTTGCCTTCTCCCATGACCTTCCCTCTTCCACCAAAAGCTTCTTATCAACAGAACCTGTTCCTACTTTCATGTTTTCTTTGTGTGTGTGACTCCCTGAATTTAACTGCAGTCATTCGCACAGGCAAAGAGGTTATATACTGGAGCATGGGCAACTGATCATGGACTACAAATGACAACCTCTAACTGTCAGAAGTCCCTCAGGGTTGGGTAAGTCCTCATGGACCCCTCCCCAGCCCATGATGAAATTCTGACAGGTCCAACCTATGCAGGTCCTGTGTAGAATAACCACACCTGCAACAAGCACATGAGTACAAAGCTATGTCATGTCTAGAAGATTTTGTTGTTGTTCTTGTTGTGTGTATTTCCATCCTCTATCTCTTATGTTCCTTCTCTTCACTTTTCCATGATGATTCTTCATCCTTGGAAGGGGTGAAATAGATGTCCCATTTAGAGTCAAGCAGGCTAGCATCACTTCTTCTGAGTACTTTAACTAGTTATACATCTCTGCATTAACTGCACCCCACCTCTCATGGCATCACTAATCTATAGGCATAAACATAAGTATTTAGAAGGCAGTTTGATGACATGATCATTTACCAAATTTATCATTTACCGAACTTCCTGCCTAGGGCCTATGACCTTTCTGGCCACGGCCTCTAGACCAGATTTATAGGACCACACCTAAGTTCCTTCCTGTGGTGTAGGTCCCCAAACTAATCAGGAAGTAGTTATCCCCATAGCAGTATGAGAATATTGCACCACAAGGCTCATATTGCCTGAGTCATTACTGAAACCCACAGAATTCATATCTGGCTAATGCTGTTGCTGATGTTTCTCACCCAGGAGACAGTTTAGAACTTTCTAGCACTGTGAAAACTACCCAGGATGGAGGAAGCTTCTAACTCAGCCCCAGGCTGATTTCTCTATGTCCTGTGTGGCTCTCCATAACCCCCTTCCTTTAAGCCTTCTGCCAAGGCCACTACCTGGAGGACTTTTTAAAAAATGCTTTTAAAAAATTATTTCTAGCCAAGTGTGGTGGCACACACCTTTAATCCCAGCCCTAGGGAGGCAGAGACAGGCAGATTTCTGTGAATTTGAGGCCAGCCTGGTTTACAGAGTGAGTTCCAGTGCAACACAGAGAAACCCTGTCTCAAGAAACAACAACAACAAAAAAGGATGTCTATGTCTCATTCAATATTATTCCTGAATAAAAGAGTGTTCTAAAAGAAAAAGATGTGGAGAAATGGGGTCACATTCATGAAATTTGTAAGTAATGTGTGTCATATTATTGAGAAATTGCTGGCTTCATACAATAGTCAGTGCTATAAAATTCAGTATTATTCTGTTACACCACACCTCACCAAGTTGAGGTGCTCACTTATAGAAGGCAGTATATAGCATGAATGAGTACAATGTACAGTGTAGATTTTACAAACAGAGAGCATTCATCAGCTAAAACATTTACCAAATGTAAAAGTGGGAGCAGCCCTTTCATTACAACAAGCAGCAATTCACTTTTGCAGTACATGCTCTATCTTTGGATGCTACCTGAGAATAGTCATGTTGAGTTATATCCACACTAGAGACAAATACATCCACGCTAGACATCCACACTAGAGACAAATACATGGGAAGAATAAGTTTATGAGTTTGCTAGGATAATCAGTTCACTTGGGGGGGGGGGAGTCAATAAAATTACTACTTGGATACTTAATATCCAAGGAAGTGAATGTATGCAACTCAGAATATATGCTACCAATGATAAAAAATAATAGGAAGTGCTGGAACCATACACACAAAGTCACACTGAGTATTGGTGGCTTGCACCACCACACCTAAGAATCTTGCCCAACTAAAGCACCAAACTTCTGGATTGAATGGCTGAAGATGGGACGGATAGACGCTAACCAAAGCATTTGCTCTTTTGCAGAAATTATGGTGATAAGATGGTGACTCTATGTACAGGGTTTCTTTTCTTGCTGTATCAGATACAGATTAGTTCAGAAATTCATAATTGTACATATTCATAGATTCCATTCTCTTCCTTCATTTTTACTCTATTTTATTTCTTTACATGCTAATGTTCATGAAATACATGAAAACACATTTTGTATATGATGATGTGTCAGAGATTAAAATGCACATTGTAATTAATGACAAGCATAATTATGGTTTAATGACCATGTTTCTTTTCTCTTTTTCTCTTTTATATGAAATAATGTTGATAATGATGCATCTTTAAAATGACATCTTGCATTTGTTCACTGAAGAGTGTATATTGGCTGTTGTGGGATATTTTGATCACACTCTGGCACTCCAGAGACTGACAGTAAAGTTTACCTTGAATCAGACTGTGCAGCTAGCTACAAGCTGACCGGAATTTGCCATAGAGATTTTGGAGGACCCAGGACATATACAGTGACACAGGAAGTAGTAGGGAGGGGCTTAGAAAGATTCATGGGCCCTTTTGATTTGAAGAAGGAGAGGTAGTCACTGGTTGCTTCTCCACCGCTTCTCTGATCAGTCAGGTTTTTACCCTGATATCTGACTTTTGGGCTTTATTTAATAGTTGCGCAATATAAATAATTGCTTAGGTTAACTTTATAATTTTCACTTTTAAAACTATGGAGAAAAATATGGTATTGTCGCTGTAACAGAAAAGGAATAAGTATACTGAAATATTGGATTCAGTCAGTATATAATAGTGAGTCCATCAATTTGGGACGAATGAGAAGGCTTTTTTCATTATTGAGAGAGAGTTGCAGTATATGAACTGGCAAGTGTAGTTAGTGAAGACCGACTTTGGGAAGACTGTACATGTGGGACATTCAATGGGTAGAGTATTCTGGACACGAACCCTTATAGAGCCATGCAAAATCGTCTTCCCTTCCAGTCACTGTGAAAACTGCCCTCTTGGGGGTAAAATGCTAAAACTCTGTATTTCAGCTAGCTGAGGGTAGACAGGGGACTGGTTTCCACCAAGCAGATCCACAAAAGAAATAAGGAGTCTGGAGAAAAGAAAAGAAAATCTAAACTCATGTGGTAACGGAGAAATATTGTAAGCTACTTGTTGTAAAAACCAATACAATTGGCAAAGCCAAGATGAAGAATATACTTTATATAATATAATATATTCAGCAAAGAAGCATACCTATGCTTTCATGTTTGAAGTCACACTATCCAAGTATATGATGAAAATCCTTCCAAGCTGGGGCCTAACAAAAGGAGGAGGGCAGGAAGTCTGTCAGGGAGAAGGTAGGGGTCAGGAGGAAGGCAATCAGAAGCATTTACAATAGAGGATTCTGACTGTTTCCATTGTCAGCTTGACACATTGTATCACCTGAGAAAGGAGTCTCAATGAAGGATTGTTTAGATAAGATTGACTGTTAGGCACTTCTTGGGAGGGATTATTTTGTGGCCTTAACTAATATGGGGAAACACAGCCATCTTTTTCTTCTAGTTACTTGTCTGTTTGATTTTTAATCAGATGAAAAATTCTGCTAGACTAAGATATTGTGACCAGTAACTAATACAGTGGCACCAGCAGTGCTGGGCCTTCCTAGGGCTTCAAGAAACCTCCTTTCCTCCCTCTTGGAAGAGTTGTTCTTGCTCATGCCCACCTCCATTCTAGAAGTCTCCTAAAGAAAGGATGTGGTACAAATGAAATCACAAACATAATGAAACAGTTACTGTTCATTTGACCATAGTTAGTTTCTCGGTGGCGGATCATCAGAATCAGGAGAGCTGGGAAGTCGTGTGCAAACATTATCTTCATAAATCCTCCATCATCGCTCCTTAGTCTTGTTCTTAACTTTGAAGCTGCATTCTGGTTTTGGTGAGTACTCTGACTTTAAGAATTATTATCTCCATACAGCTCTGTGAGCAAAGTTATGGTGCAGAAATAAGCTAATCTCCTCGGGGAGTTCCACATTTTAAGAATCAGTAAAATGATTCAATTTCTATTTAAAATAATGCAAAGTACAAATCTTCCTCATTTCTCTTACTCCAGTTTTGTCTACTAAGGCTGTTAAGCATTGCCTCTGACTTTCAGAGTTCCTGGGACCCATTATTTTGGCATAGTTTTGACTTTAAAAGCATCTCCTCTACAGTGGCTGTACTCCAAGTTCAGTCCACCTAATGCCTATTGGGCAGAGTGGGTGACACTATTTGTAGCTCCATAAAGCATTTGGGATCCTCCTGAGTGAAATGTGGTGTTTGAATTATAAGATCATTATCATTAACAATTGGCAGGAGGTACCTCTCATTTCTCCTGTAGAGATTACAGGGTGTGAAGGATGTTCCTCATAATCACCATGCTGACCTCACCTAACAGAAGCTTGTGCTATTAAAGGGGAGCCTCGTACTCAGCTCCCCAAGGTCCCTGCCGCCTTTCTGAAGAGTGAGGCACAGCAATGACATTCTTTTGTAGGACAAAATGGTTACAGCAGTTGGCAATCGTTACCCAGAATATTGCTTTGGGGGGGGAGATTAAATATGAGAGATGTCATAGAAGAAAAGGAAGACACAGGTCAGCTTCATCAGCTTTCTAACCTGATGCAAACTCCAGATAGTCTATGCATCTATGACCTCTATATAGCTGCATTATTAACTTGGATTTTTAGTAAATAATATCAACCACAAGTTACAGTTTCTAAAACTGTACACCAGGCACTCTATATACATTTTGTCATTGATATTTTCCATCATAAAGGGGGGTAGATTGGAACTGAGATGGACAGAGATTTAGCAGCTTGTCCTGGATGGCATAGTTTTAAGATGCCATGGACTGAGGATACTGTAACTCAGAAGAGGGCTTTCCTGGCATGTGCAGGGCTCCAGTGATAACTCCTAGCCCATATGAAAGCAAGAAAGAAAGAAAAGGAGAGAGAGAGAGCTAGGAAGAATGGAAAGAGGGAAAGCAGAAGGACTGGGAAACGGTGTAGCATGAGGTAGTCAAGATAACTACTTTCTGATACAAATGCTGCTGCACTCCTCACGTGTAGACACAAAATTACAATAAAGGCACAGAATGGGAAGAAAAATGGCTCTGTGATGGTTCTAAAAAAGTTATTTGCTTGCAAGGGGACAGCAACCAAACACCAAAACAAATATTTGAAAGGCATGAAAGCAGAAAGAATGAAACACATTGCAGTAGAATGCTTGCTCTTGTCCAAGATTCTTTAAATTGGTTATTTATTAATGGTATCTTTTACAATGACTCCATGAAGCAAGGATTATTGAAATAGTTCTATCTTACAGACAAGGAACCTCAGTCACTGAGAGGGTGCACAATATGAGGTAACAAAGCCAGGTTTTAAGTCAGGAACACCACTCCTTTATTGTACAGCCTTTTAATCGCAAATGTGTAAGCCACAATCAAAATCTATCAGCATCTGGTTCTCTCCAAGCAGAAAATAAGGACAAGACACCTAACTGATAACATTAGTGGGAGAATCACGCATTTTGACATCAACCATGTCCACAACACTTGGTACATAATAATTTCTCAACAAAGCTATTTCCTTCCATAGTCCTGACACTGCTTCCCTCTTTTGGTTCTTATTCTCGCTCTTTCATTTTCTCTCATTCTCTTTCCCTTTGGTTCATTAGTAACTGCCCGTGTATTGGAGGCATTACATCTGCAAAGATTAATGGGCTGGCATTCTGCTTTCCAAATGGGGATGGTGCCAGGAGCCAAAAGGATGGTGGCTGGAACCTTTGCCACCCTTGGGATTTCCCTCCCCATTTATCCAAGGCATTGCCACCAAAGGTCGTCTGGATATGAAGTGTGGCTGAGGGAGGCCCCGGGGTGAAGAAAGATCTGTTGCTCTGAAGATCAAGCAAGGCCCTGCAGGAAGTGCGGGTACCCAAACTGGGATGGCTCCAAGATGGCTTATTTGGCGGCAACATCATTGTCATAAAGTCCCCTTTTAGATTCATCTGCCTGAAACTCAAAGAACCGGAGCTGAGGACACATCAGCTGGGCTGTCTCTGTCTTTATTTCTTTCATATCCCCCTTGTCAACAGTTTAAAAGTGAGATGGCTAATTCTGTTCCTGACAAGAAAGGATGGATCATTTTCTCAGATGCTGTAACCAGCAGAGTCAGGGCTGGTACACTCTCCGAGGGAGTCCCTGAACCACAGGTTACTGGCAGGCAGACAAACACTCGCTGACAGCCATTTGTGACCAACTATGAAACACCATCTGCTGTGGTTGGGCGGAGGGGGGGGGGATCTGCTCCAGCAAGTGAGAGCCATTGTGGAGCCCCTTTTCTGTGTTAACTCCAGGCAGCCTTCAGACAGCCCTAAAGGAAAGCCTGTCTGTGCTCTGCTCAGTATCTGCCTTCCACACTCACAGACACAAACTTTAGAATACCAGTATCTTTCTAGAAGTGAAAACGTCCAAATCCATCTTTCCATCAACATATTAACATGGACAACTGAATTTAGGCAGACAATATTTTGAAGCTAATCTGGTCCAGAACTGAACCAAGCTCTTTTAGAGATCTGAGCCAAACTGTGCTCAGACACTATGGGCAAAGACAATGGAGACAAGACAATGTTCTCGTACAAGATTTTAAAACCATCTCATTATTTGTCCCTTGCAGGTGATGCTCACAATTCTGAAAGGAGTTCTCCCAGTTCTTGATATGTGTTAAAGAAGGCATAGTTATTTAACCTAAATAATAGACGATTATTTAGAAGCCAAAGATTGGCTGGGAGGGGAGGCTTTCGGTCTGTAAGACGCTTAGAAAAAAAGGCATCTTCTTGCTCATTAACTTTAATAAAACCCACAGCCAAGAGTCCACACCAACTCTCTGAGCGGAAGTCTGAATTTTCATTTTTGGGAGTCTTAATAGTCCTTCCTCATGATTAAGTAATGAGAGCTCTCATCAAAGTATCTGAAGTTTAGCTGATCTTGCATTTATTTTTATAGACCTAGGGGAAAATCATAAAACAAAAATGCACAAATGCCAAACACATTAACAAGTGTGGATGAATAGGTATGTCCATATATGGGATGCTTCGCAGTGGAGAAACGCCAGTCACTGGTCCTCTTTGAACTCTGGGCTTAGCAGGACTTTGCTAGAGGAAAATATTTTATACATATTAAAATATCTGAGTTTTATAATCCAACTCCCAACTAGAATGCCAGTTCAGTAGTACCTCATCATTAGGGCTCCTGCCTATTGAAATGTCCCTTCTTTCCAAAAATCTTAGGGTACGTAAACCGGATTCAGTCAGGGTGGCGCCCCAAGTTAGTCGCTTAGAAGAAAACAGGAGCTACGGTTTCAAGCCTGAGAAATCAATAACCACAAGAAGGCACCGGACCATCTCTGAAATCTGTGCCTTGGAGGAGAGGGAGGAGAGGGAGAGTACGGTGGTAGCCAGGGACTTGATGAAACCCATTACATCAAAGCGTGGGTAGGGCCTGCTCATGGGAACACAACGTGCCAGTGAGGGAGGATGAGGAAAAGATATTTCCATGTGTGTTCACTCATGGCTGTGCAATATGAAAAACAAATCTAAACATTTGTCTGTAGAATCAGGTGATGATTGGCTGGCTGCTGTCTCAAGGGGAGCAGGAAAATGGTCCATGCACCTGCCGCCTGATTCCATCTAAAACCTGACACATTTACCAAGAGTGGGCTGGCATAATGAAGTTCATTCAGGCTGTCAGCAGAGTCCATAACTTATCCCCAACTGCTTTTGTTTCAGCAGAGGCAGTGCCTGTGATCGGCTGAGGTACTTATTCAAGTAAAATTTATTTTCAATTGCAGGCCATAATGCCATGGGCACAAGTCTGGCTTTGATAGGACCTTTTGCTCAAGGCTACACCATTGTTAAAGTTTGTGTCCATTGTCTGGGTTCTTTGATCTGTCAAAGATGCTTAACAAGCTGGTAAAGAACTGTTTCAGATAACAGGTGTGTCCTTTGAGAGCGCAGGGACATTTTTCAGCTCCTGTGCAGGCCGGGATTGAGGACTGACTGAAATTTACGAGCCGATTGGTGGTGATGTATGTACAATGCTTTTAAAACAAGAAAGTAGAATTTAATGTCTTAACTTCCTGGCTTCCACAACAAGCAAGCTCTTTGAGTGAGAGATTTAAGAGACATGTTTGTTTTTGTTATTTTGTAGTTCAAGTCAAGTGTAAAATGATTCTTTCAGCGTTCCGCGGAGGTGTGAGGGGCGGCTGTTCTTCAGGAAAGCTGGGAGTCGGCCCATGGCCTTTAAGTGTAAGTCCCCAAATCACAAGTGTTCTTCCAGTTACCAGAAAGGACCACCCAGCATCAAGAGGTAGCAGGAATGGATTGCAACAGTTGATAATATACTCCTCTTTCTTGCTCTCACTCCAGAGAAGCTAAACTTAGACACATTCTCTCTGGAGGCCTCTTTTTTCCCTTCCCTTTAGTTGCAGAAACAGCCTGCATTTATCTGAGGGGAAAGACACCCTCAGCTGCCTCTCTTTTCAAGCCCATCATAAGCGGACTCTCCCTTTTTCTATGGTAGTAATTATGTTTTGGCTGAAGATGAATGGGGCTAAAAGAGAGGCGGCGCTTGAGCCAGGGGACACAGATAGGTCACTTGCACTGTCCATCTGCATAAGACTGCCTCAAGTTCACGGAAACCTCTTTTGGAAACAGCAGAATTGAGGGATCCTTAACTCGGCTCGCATGCTTTGGCAAAATGTCAGCAAACATTTAACTTCCTAGATATTTCCAAATTAGTTTAGAAATCAAAATAATAATAAAGTTGAAGAGCTCAGAAGCTTGTTTTTGTTTGTTCTGGGTTTTTTTTTTTCTAGTTCAAAATAATTCCTAAAGAATTAATAAAAATTGAGCTAAGGAAGGTGTTAGCCACGGAGCTGTTCAGTGTAAGAGGAGCTTCTGTGACGGTCTCTCAGAGAAGAGATTTAGAAAAGAAACAGTCAGAAATGTATTTTTAAAAATATTTTTAGCATGTTTTTTAGTCCCTGCACTCTCGACGTGGGTAATATGTTTATTGTATGTGGAAGAGTACTTACAACATACAAGACATTCCTTACCACGTGTAAAGCGTTAATCCATTCTAGCGATGGCTTCATTCAATAGACACAGGAAGGGAAGATGGATGTATCATTTTCTAGAAAAGAAAATGATCAATTTTTGTCCGTGCTGTGCACAATACTAGAAAGTAATTGCCAGGTGGAGGCATGGCAGATCAAATACCAGTGAAGGATGTGTAAATTTGGACAGCTTATTTGTTTCTCTAAGCACCATCTATTAACTATTATTCGTCCACAGAGCAGGGACACTCAATATGATGCAATTTAAAAGGAAATTTAGTACTTTTAAATATTAATTTTTGATTTTATGTGTTTGAATGTTTTGCCTGTGTGCATGTGTGTGCACTTTGTGCACACCTGATTTCGTGAAGGCAGGAAGAGGGCATTAGATCCCCAGAACTGGAGTCAGGCAGTTGTGAGCTGCCGTGTGGGTTCTGGGAACTGAACCCAGATCCTCTACAAATCCTCTCTTAGCTGATGAACCATCTCTCCAGCTACAAATACAATGATATCATAAGTCATTGCTAAATACTAGCTACGTCATACAATTACTGCAAAAGATGAATTAACCTAAGATATATGGGTGGCCGCCAATAAGGGGTGAGAAACTAAGTTCAAATGGGTATTCATGAAGATACAGGCAGCTATTGGGAACACCAATTTGAAGTAAGAGAGAATCAGCTTATAAATTCAGTAATGCCACCTACAGGGCAGAGGGCACTCCTTCCTCTCCTCCTGAGAAAAGAAAGCTACTAAATATTGTCTTTACAGCTATCGAAACTACTCTAGAATGTTACTAATAGGTTTTGTGTAGATTGTTAATAGGCTTCTCCACCAGCACAGTAAGCCAGATCAAACTGAATTGAAAAGTAACAACAGGTTTATTTGAGCAAAACAACTCCCAGTAGGTTCTCCAGTCCCAGAGACGGAGGCCTGGGAAGCCACTTGTCTGAACTACACAGCTTGTCAAAGAGGAATGATGATGTGTCTGCCACAAGATAGGTTTGTGCCCATGTATAGTCAAAAGCTGAATGCGATATTGGGGGGATTTGGGCTACTGACAACTTCTGGGGAGGAGCTGCTGCAGCCTCCAAAAATGTGGAGTTGGGCTTTTTGGCCCATTTATTTTGTTGGAGATTCTCTGAGAGGGTGGGGAAGAGAGAGAGAGAGAGAGAGAGAGAGAGAGAGAGAGAGAGAGAGAGAGAGAGAGAGAGAGAGAGAGAGAGAGAGAGAGAGAGAAGGGAATTTCTCAGACCATGCAGGAACAAACTGGAGGTTGGAACTGGAGGTTCCAACAGATCAGTTGCTTATGAAGAGGGAGCTACTACTAGCACAACACATAGAAGTGGCTTCTTCAGGGTAAGAAGGTACTTCTTCCTCTGCTGAATTATCACCTCATTTTGTAAACATTCCTCAGGGTGCTATGGGATGGCAGCCTCTAGTGAAATGTAGTTTTAATAAAAAAACTAATTTATTCAGAGTATGACTTTGTACTATATGGCCATGGAGTCGAAAGAAAAAGTATAGTTGGTCTTCTGCCCCACACCAAATTGTTTCTCCTCTACAGCATTTTTGTTCTTTGTGCACTTAAGAAGGTCCAGATCATACCGGGTGGTGGTGGTGCACGCCTTTAATCCCAGCGCTTGGGAGGCAGAGATGGGCAGATATCTGTGAGTTCAAGGCCAGCTTGGTCTACAGAGTGAGTTCCAGGACATCCAGGACTACACAGAGAAACCCTATCTCAAAAAAACAAAACCAAAAGGAGAAGGTCTGAATGAGTCATGGGGTGAACAAGCCGTGGGGTGAATGAGACTGTCCTGGTCCTGCCCTGCCACACTCGCATTCCAGTGTGACAGAAGCAGGTCCGTGTTGCCATGTTTTCAGCACAGAAACTTCGGGGACCACGATGAGGAGGAAGTGACACCAGCCCAGACTTTGTAGGAAGGTGACGATGGACAGAGAAGAACAGGGTGAGCAAAAGGGAAGACATCTAACGGTGGAGTAGTGAGCGCACAGACTGCCTTCTGAAGCAGGGATTCCACTCCAGCTCCTGCCTGCTCTGAGAAAGTTTACCAAGAGTTGGCTCCTCCCTGAAGCTGCTCAAGACCACACCTACAGGGTATTCAAGACCAGGCCTCTAGACCTACCTGCCCTGCGATTTCTCTTCCTCCTTTTCCAAGAATCACCCAGGAGTGCTTTGCTTTGCTTTGCTCTCTTTATTAAACCTGGCCTTATTAATTTGTCTGGATTTGGCTTATTACATCAGTGATTTTCAAAATAGATTTGAATCCATCTGGGTTCAAATGTTTATTCTCTCTTGACCATCAGGTAGGTCTCTCTGTGGGAGCTCTCCTACCAACCACTGTATCAGACCCTGTACAGGAAGCACACGAGAATGTAGAATACGCTGTATAGAATACAGTGATGAACGTATCTCTGGGGTTATATGATTAGGCAAAAATCCTGCTTCTGAGCTCAGACTAATGAGGCATTAAACTGTTTCAAGTCACAAGGCAAGAGCTGGAGAATTCCCACCTGTGGTTATTAACTTTGGGCTAAGGAAGAGCAAAAATGGTTATAGCAACTCTCGCGGCCTTGCACCACACCAACATGCGCGAGAGGGACAGACGAGGAAAATCCTATGAAAACATTCGCTATGAAGTTTTGAGGATTTTGTTGTTTTGGTGGGTTTTTTCTTTCTTTCTTTTTTTTTTTCAAGGTAGGGTTTCTCTGTGTAGCCCTGGCTGTCCTGGAACTTGCTCTGTAGACCAGGCTGATCTCTAACCTAGGTATCTGTCTGTTTCTCCTTCCACCAGCATTGGAATTAGAACTCGTGATTCTAATGAACTTAGGATGTATTAAATTAGGTAACAAATGGGACCATGAAACAAAAGCTGGGACAGGGCAATAGCTCAGTTGGTAGAGTGCTGGTCACCCCAACAGGGAGTCCCGAGTTCAATCCCCAGAATCCACATGGTGGCTGAAATCAGTGCCAGGGAAGTGAAGACAGTATATGGAGATTGAGCCAATGAGATGCCTTATTTATTTATTTATTTATTTATTTATTTATTTATTTATTTATTTATTTTAAAAAAAGGGAGACAGGGGTGGTGAGGTGCTTTTTGATGAAGTACTTGCTGTGTAAGTATGGAGACCAAAGCCCACGTAGAAGCTGAGCAGTCACAGTGCCTGCATGTAATCTGAGCATCCACGAGGCAGAGTCAGGATAATCCCTGGGGCAAGGAGGTTAACCAGACCAGCTAGAATTGGTCAGCTCTGCATTCACAAGTAGACCCTAAAAGAGCTAAAAGAGACCAAAGAAGATAACCCAAGATCAACCTGGGGCCTTCCTTTACACGCAGGTATACAATGCACACTTATATGTATACAAAACCAATGTAGATGACACCTGAGGAACAACATATATGGCTAGCCTTGGGCCTCCATACCCAACACACACACACACACACACACACACACACACACACATTATTCTCCATCAGTTCACTTTTTTGGAAATCAATAGAATATAAAGGCATGGCAAGAACAATATATTGGTACGAGAACAGAAACAGGATAATATATCAAAAGGGAGAACAGGGAGTTGAGTGACAGACCCTTGAATACTGCAGCTGATAGATGGTAATGTGGTACCCTAAATCAACAGGATCTGTGTTCAGAAACCGCATCTATTATATTGAGGGAAAAGTACCTATAACAAAACCTAGCAAATAGATTATAGGCTGGAGAAATACAGTTGCTACAAATCTCCAGCTTTAAATTATCGAGTTTTATTTTTTTATTTTATGTGCATTGATGTCTTACCTGCATGCACGTGTGTGTGTGAGTGTGTCAGATCTTGGAGTTACCGACAGTTGTGAGTTGCCATGTGGGTACTGGAATTTGAACCCGGGTCCTCTAAAAGAACAGTCAATGTTCTCAACTGCTGACACATCTCTCCAGGCCCTGTAAAGGTCTATTGTGCAGGGTTGTATCAGAACAGTGTAAAATAAGATATACGTAATGAATCTATTTGAATCAAGGTTTTGGGAGTACATGAGGTCCAAGATTAAGGAACTTTGTCTGATGGGTGCCTCTTTACTGTCTCATAAAATGTTGGAAGGCATCAGACATGGTATCAGAACATTCATGTTAGAGGGTAGTAGGGAGGAAGATGAATCCACCCTTTATCATAACTCCTCCCCCATAATAACTAAGTCACTTTCACGTTAAAAGGATTAATCAGTGTACAAGGTCATAGCACTCATAACAATAGGTAGAATCAAAAAGAAATAAAACAAAAGAACAGGAACCTAGGCTGCCAGCTGGAGCAGCAGAGACAGGAAAGCAGAAGGAAGAACAGGGAGGAAGAGAAACTACCCCGAATCTTCTACCTCCCAGAAATGGCCACAAGTAGGGACATTTTCTTTCTTTCTGTTTTTCTCTTTGGTATGTGTGTGGAGCGACTCTTAGAGGGACCTTACATGTAGCCCAGCCTGGCCTCAAACTTGAAGTCCTCCTGCCTCATCCTCCCAAACACCAGGACTACAGGTCTATAGTCACAGACCTAGCTCTGACCCTATCTCTGAGTACTATCTTAATGACTGAAAACCCTCTACAGGTGGGGGAAGTTTAGAAAGAGCAGCAGGGCTGTTCTCCAGTTCCTATTTTTCATGTATTTACTTATTTAGCACGTGTTTGTGTGTGCAATAGCGAACCTGCACTGTGTAGCAGCCAGGGTACAACAATGTTCTCTCCTTCCACAGTGTGGACGCTGGGATGAAGCTTAGGTTGTCAGTCTGGGTGGCAAGTACATTTACCCACTGACCCTGGCTTATGTTTATAAAGTGCCCACCGTGTCTCTTGCTTGATCTGCACCATTTGATGAATTCATTTCATGCCTGTTTTGAAAATTCTGCCTCCTCATCGCATTCATTTCTGATTATAACCCCCCCACACACACACACATACTTCTCCTCTTTCTTTCTCTCTCCCCATTTCTCTCCCAAACTCTCTCACTTTCTGTTAGCTTTTTATTTTTTTTCACTTTCTTGGTTTTTCTGAGTGTTACGATTACAGCTTTTTGACCCCATGGCTGGCTGATATATTTTCTTCAAGTCTATAGAGGAAGGAACTATGGAATATTTTACTGAACTTAACTATCGTTTCACCAAACTCTGAGCACAAATTTACATCACAATGATGTACAGTCTGTTAGGATGAGCAGCAATTATGTGGAAGTCGTGAGGAAAGTAATTATAGAAAACCCATCTATGATGTCCATGCAAAGAGTCATGAAAATCCTCTCACTTCTCACTGCGCCCTGAATGTATACAGAAGATACACACAGACAGGGAATGTATTTGAGAGTAAGATGCAGTGATGAGCATATTTTGTATTCACAGTAAGAATTCCTGGGAGCAACCTTTTAGAAGGGTACCACGTATATTTATCCCTCCATCCTCCCTCCCTACTTCCTTGTCTGTACCCATGGTACTATATGCACCAACCTCCTTCAGGACAAATTAGCATTCAGATGACCTGTGAGTAAAATAATTCCTAACAATTTTTCTCTCCATTTTGATATATTCCCAAAGTTACCTTTAATGCACCCTCATAAGTTGAAAGTCTGTTGTAAATGCCTGATGGGGAGACCTCGAATTTGCTGTGAATCACACAGCTTTTTTATTTCTTTTTTAATCTCAAGTATTGCAGACTTATCGGTAAGAGAAATTCTTGTTTGGAGTCCCATACTTCTTGGCCAGAAGAACACAAATGTCTCAAGAGCCTGACCGATATTCCACAAGACAAAGGAAGTGCCAGGGACCCAGTAGCTAAAGGTAAAATTGAGGGGGAAAATCAAAATCAAAATGCCTTTTGGGAAAGGACACTTAGCAAGCAGAGACGGAAATGTCCAGCTATTAGAATTCTCTGTTGTCCAGGTGCTAGAATCCTGAAAACTGTGTTATATGTAAGTTCAGAGTCTAACTTATTACTACTTATTTTATCGATAAGCTAGTGCATTTTAGTAAAAATTAGAGACTTAGAGGCAATTGCCCTTCTTTGTTCCTTTTTTTTTTAGAAAAAATGCAGCCAGAGAGAATGGATTCTCAGTTCTCAGGTTTGGCTCTGTACTGTAGGGCCAGGAAACCGAGACCCTAAAACATTACCACCGTGTAGACCTGCAAAAGTGACCTGGGCTACAGAGGATCAGCAGTATCTGGGCCGTGGTTCGCAAAGTCTGCCCTTTTGTTGAGGCCCCAGTTCTCACATGGCTGTTGTAAGCTAGCAAGGCAAAGAAACGGAACCGAAGTTCTGCTTAAATAATGAATTTCTTCTTGGCTTGCTAGGATTTTATACAGCCCCAGCGACAGAGAAATGTACTTGCCTTCGTTCTGCATAAAAAACCACTCAATGGACCCAACTTCACGCTGATTACCCCTGCTGTCCATGCAAGAGTGCCTTCCCTTGTTGTCCCTAGCTCGTACGCTGGGCCAGCCTACTGCGGCAAGAAAAGCAAAAGGCCACTTCATTCAGAAACTGTGGTGGATTGAAAATTGTGTGGCCTGACAGACTCCCCCTGTAATTATTTTGTCCAAGCAAAGGACTGATTTCATATGTGTGTATTTGTAACTTTCATAACATCTAAGTCTACAGATGCCAGATTTTACTTTTCTGCTGTGTTTTATTTAAATGGGGCCACAAAGGCCAAATGTACAACAAATTGAAACCACTTATTTTCTTCATCAGTATAAAACGTGTGTTTTCCTCAAAGAGGTGTTTGTTTTGACAATTGAATTCCCCGACTGTTTGTAATGCCAAGTTAATGGCATCGCGGCTGACTTTCACTTCTGCGCAAATAAAGCTTTGTAAAATTTTACTTTGGATGTGCGTTTAATTGCACCACGCCGCTGCTATCTAACAGATGCGGAAAGACAAGGAAACTAAGAACCTAAATCCGCCTCTCCTTTTCTCTATGTTTGTTAGCACATTGGAAATCTCTCCCCATTCAAAACTTTAATAGTCACGGGAGGGGGAAGGGGGGGGAATCACCAAACTGAAACATGTAGTAAATGTTGAAACAACCTGGTAATTAACACGGAAAAAGATTGGATACATGTATTATCATCAAAGTGTCAAATGAGAGAGGAGACAGCTCAGAGCAGAAAAAGTCGAATAAGATGTTTCAAAACTCTTAGAGCCAAACCCCCAAGCTTTTTAAAGATAGCCAGAAGCACCAAAGAAGCCCCCTCCCATCTTCTCCGAGGATCCAGCCAGGACCCAACAATTGAGAGAGAGCCGAATCTTTGCGTTCTGGGTAGGATTATTTATCTGGGATTTTGTTTTGTCTGGGTTTTCAAAGAGGCAGCCCCAGCTGTACATTTGGGGATAGACCCAGGCTTCAATGGAGGGAGGGTTTGCTTCCCTCCTTTGGAGGCTCCTCTCCCCCACCCCCACCCCTGGCAGGAATGGAGTAATTAACAGAACATTAAGTCTCTGCTTTATTGAAGAGGGGATGCCATACAGGTCACTGCTTTGAAACTTTTGTTCTGGAAGGAAAATTACGGGATTGTTTTCCGTGTACAACACAGCTTGGCCAGTCCTCCAGTCCAGAGACAGGACTCTGCAGCTCACAGAGCCTCGGAGACAGGAGTAAATAAAGCCTCCAACTCTGTTTTAAAAAGATTTCCTTACTCCTCTATTTATTTAATTGTTTACTTAAAAATCAGTTAAAGGAAAGAGGGTTTGCTCATTTGGTTGTAACTAACAGAGACATGAATTCAAGATGATCCAAACTGAGGTTTATCTATGGGTTAATAAATCTCTTAACAACTGTGAGGAAACTAAGTTCTGCCACCATCACTTCTGTTTATTTCCATATTAATCAGTTTATTTCCATATTCATCAAGGCATCCGTTTCTGTGCTCTCCGCCTAGTAGGGGATAGGCAGTTTCTTGCATCTGAAAAAGCAGCTGGTTTTGTGCTGCCTGGGGTGGGTTTTATCCATCTGCCCTAAGTGACCAGTGCCTCCAAAGGCTTCTGAGGACCGGGCTTGTTTTTATGCAAGTGATGCCTAATTCCCATCTTTCCCTCTGCCGCTCCTCACAGCGCCTGAAAAAACGGAAGCAGAGGAAAATTAAGGGGAACCACAAAGAAAGACGAGCCTCGGGATTTTGCGGACTCCCCGTGCGGGTTCAAAAAATGGTGTGTTTCCTCTCCTTTACTGCTGGAGAAACATGTCAAGGGGTTGAACACTTGGGGGTGGGGGTCGCTATAAAATGTGCGAGCTCGGATCGCTATTTCTCTGGAATCTAGGATTTGGCAGAAGCGCGGTTTTAACACTCTGCCCTATGCACACAAAGGCAGGGTCAGATTTACAGGTTTTTTTCAGATCGAGGGAGAAGACAGGAAGACAGGTGCTTTCAGGCTCTGGTTGCTGAGGTCTCAGACTAGCACGGAGACCAGGCTTCTCACTAAAGTCAGGGCAGGACAGAAGCCTAAAAGTTTAGGGAGAAGCTCCCCAAAGCTGCCTCGCAGATCCTTCTCCACGGTGATCCTCATCTTCTGTCTCCCTGGGACGCGAGAAAACTGACCACTCTATCTCCACGCCAAGGACACCACAGCAAAAGCAAAGTTCTGGTTTCCGTGCTTAAATCTCCTCACCCTCCCCGGTGCTGTCCCCAAGGTCATGACCCTGGCAGATCCAGGTGCCCTAACGGTCCACTTTCGGGGAGCATTAAATCTTGAACCAAAATCTGATGACCAGAACAAGGTCCCAGGTTGGACTCAGTTGATTTGTATGAAGAGACTCCACGGCGGGAGCGGTGGCCGGGATTCACTACTAAGATCGAGGGCTGGTTCTCTGTGAGATTCCCCAGTAAAGAAAGGGCACTGGCCTGTGATCAACTGAGCTGGTCCTAACCGGACCCCCTCAGCAAGATTAACAAACCTTTGAATGTCAGCAGGGGTCTGGGTGTCTGAGAAAAGAGCGCCCAACCCCACCCTCTTTCGGTGGAGTGTAGGTTTGTTTGCCCCCTGTGGGTGTGCTGCTCCGTAAACGCTTAAGGGACGCGTTTTTCTCTAAAGGGGAGCTGTAGTCCTCATCGGAGGTACCCTCCTCTCCAAAGCACCTTAGCTTTGGAGCACCATCTGCTTGTGGGGCCAGGGGTGGGTGTGGGAGCCTGGACTAGCGGTATCCAGACTGACTCTTCCCACGGGTTCCAGCCCCAACCGCAAACCCAGGGGGGCATATGAGTCTCTGCTCCTGTAACAGAAGAAGCTTCCAGAGCCTAGGGCCGCACATCCGCGGGTGGGTAGTCAGCCAGTACGATTCTGCCTGCGCCACCAGAACCCACCCTCTCAGGCACTCCCAAGGCCGCAGTGTCCTGGAGAAGGCCCCACTGGAAAAAAAAAAAACGCACCCTCAAAGACAAAGCAGCTCCACCTCAGGCTCCACGCACTCCTAGAGGCTCACAGGAGAGGTGAAGTCCCCACCAAGCGGCCCTCCTTGAGCAGAGAATACTCCCAAGAGCGTTCCGTGGGTGCACTGCCTCTCCCTCTTTACCCCTCTCCTCTCCTTCTTTCTCTCCTTCTGCTCTTTCCCTCTCCCCAGCTCAGCATCTCCCAGCTGCTCTCCTTCCTCCTAAACCTACTGAGTGGAGGCCCAGCACGAACCTAAGTCTATGACCACTGGGGTGCCTGGACCAGATGCTTTCTCTTCACATTTTCCTTTCCTGGGAGAGGTAGCCATCCAGTGGACTTAAGACTGGAGCTCAGGCAGGACAAGAGGAACGGGAGAGGCAAGGGCTGGCTTTTGGGGCCCTGAGAGACCACCCCCCACCAGACGCGAGGCTAAACTTCTGTGGGGAGTTCTTCCGGTAAAGGAGAGTGGCCTGTTCAACTTCCCAGGTCAGTTCAGGGTACCTACTAGCAACAGAGTGAGGAGACAAGAGTAGCTGGAAAACCTCAGAGCTTCCAGCTCAGCCTGAAAGCCAGACTTTAGGGGAAGTTGAGGCCATGTCCCAGGGGCAAGTGGGAAGAGTTCACTCGAAGTCTCCGCGTAGGACACGGAAGGGGGGGGGAGGCGCGGAACTATCCTGGGGTCTGAGTTAATGTTCCTAGAATCGTGTGCAGAAGACTGTGCATTGTGTTCTGAGGGGACCAGAGAGGCAACAGCACTCAGCTGGACCCAAGGGAGGGGGAATTTGAGGAGACACGGGGATTCCATTCCTAGGAGCTCAGCTGAGAAACCTTGGCCTTCACAGCACAGGCTATCCTTTTGCCAGAAGTGAGTCCTTGGCCAGTGAATTGAGAGGGAAAGGAGAGGGCGTCTCCTTGAGAACAAACATCTGGCGGAGGCCCGGTGCCTAAAGTCAGCCTCACTTTCTCTTTCCTGGTGGGAGGGGGAAACTTCACAGTCTGCCGGAGGCTCTAAGAGTTACTAAGGTGGATTTTATTCCTTTTTTGTTTTTGTTTTTGTGCAAAGCAACTTTGAATCAGGAGTGGAAGTATCTTAGTTGTGTTTCTAGACTGAATTTTTTTAAAAAGTACTTTCAACTTGTGAAATTCTGAAGAAGTTGTGAATTCCTAACTGAAAGAGCCTTCGGAGCAAGAAGGAGCAGGAGCCATTCACCATCACCTCATTGTCGTGGTGCGAGTCACTTCAGAATTCATCAGGAAACAATTGCAAACAAAGGTCAGCCTGGACACTCACACCCAGGGAACGAGCCAGACACCAGGCACACCCAACTCGACCCAATCGGTTCCTTGGCATCCCCCTTTTCAATAAATGCAGAAACCTGACTTACACATGGCCTTTGTCTCTGTCCCTGCCCTGTTATAAGCAAGCCCTGTCCCCTGGACTGCTGAAGAAAGCTTTTAGAACCAGGAAAAACACGTGGGAAGTTTGTAAGATCTCCTCTATGATGTCGGGAGGGTTGTCTAGTTTCTATTTCAGTGAGCATCTGGAGGTAGGTAGAGATTCCTGAACTTTATATTCCTTTTGCCTCAGGTCTCCCAAGAGACCTTACAGTCCATTAACTGGATCACTGAAGGCAACTGGGGAAGGTCAGAGCAAAAGCCAGCACACACAGACACAGATACACAGACGACAGGTGTGTGTGTGTGTGTGTGTGTGTGTATACTTTATTCTCCCTACTGCATGTTTAAGTGAGACAAGAAGCCCAGCCAGAGCCAGATGGGAGGCCAGTGCTCAGCTTCCCCAGGACCCAACTTGTGGAAACAGGACTCTAAAGAGGCTAAAGGCTCAGTAGCAAGTCACTCTCCTGATTGATGAAACCGTCCCTCCCCTCCCCTTTCTGAATAATAAACTCCTGGAAAGACTAGAGGGCTGCCTTGTGTTGGTTTCAAATAAATCCTCAACAGGCTCTTTCCTCACTCAGAGAATGAATCACACTTGGGAAACAGACGATTATTCTGCCATTTGTCTGACTATAAGCGAAGGAGAAAGCTGCCTCCCTGGTGGACTCTACTCTGATACTCCCCTCTAACTAAGGCCTATGTAGTAGGTGGAGGCAGCTACAGAGGAGAGCAGGTGGGCTGCAGAGGATAGGGGCGACTCACCCAGATTCAGGGTTTTAGGCAGGCATTGCAGATGTAGCCTGGGCAGGGAAAGGGCTTTCTAGAGTCACTCTGCTGCCTGGATGCTGCCATGAGACCCAGGGCCTTGCTGCCTGGGAGGTGGCATCACTTCTAATACAAAGGGCAGTTCTGGCTTCGCTTGGCTGGCAGAAGCAGAGGCCCTGGGCCCCACAATGCAGTCAGCAGTCATCAGAGCTCAGTTTCTTGTCTTCCTTCGACAAAACAACAGAACCCCGGGTCCCCGCTGGACTACTACTCTTCTTTATTCCCAACGAACTTTGAGTGTGTCTCAAAAGCAAAATGGAATAGATAAAAATGACCCTTGTCAGTCCATGTTGAACTGAAGGTGCCCTGTGCAGTTGGCTAACCCCTGACAGCCATCTTCTAAGAAGGAGAAAATAAGGAAGAGTTCTTACTAAGGATCACTGGGATGCAAGGCCTGGGCGTTTATTTGCCTCCATCCCGAGCTCTCTCACAAACCAGAGGGAGTTCTTTTTTTTTTTTTTTTTTTTTTTTTTTTCTTTTCCTGGCAGGCAGGCTGGGTGACTTTTATCTGTTAACTTTTAAAACAAACTGGATTGTCACACGGAGAATAAAAAGACCACCAAGGTCATTTTGAAGCAAGAAGAACTTAACTTACTGGTTTGTGCTGGTCTGTTGGAAACAACAGTCTCCTCGGGCACCGGTGCTACATCTCAAGTCCTGACACCTTGAGCTTCCAGATTCTATTTTTGATCTTAATTCTTGAGTCTATGAGGGTCTAATTGCTGCGGAGAAACCCAAATAGGAGCTCAAATAGGGAAGGAGTACTTACATATACAATGCTCCACTTGAAGGACATTTAGTTCCAATAATTAGCACCAAATGTATCCATCCTCTTTACTTGTAAAAGACCAGAGAAAAACCTGCCATCGAAATCCCTCGCCCACACCCAGACACACTTTACTGGACACACATGCTTCTTATCCCGCGACTGCTATTGATTAAAATTTAGACAAAGGCAAAAACCGGGTTTAGAGGTTCTTTTTTATTTGAAATCTCATCCAGAAACACTGGTTATTAATAAATATATCGTAGTTATCAAGAATATATAAAAAATAAAGACAGGTATTGTCTTTGAAGCCCTAACAAAATATTTCAAGCAGATGTTCAGGAAAATAAAAATGGCAGCCCTCCCCAAAACACAGAAAGCTTTCAAAGCTGAGAGATAACAGACAGAGCCAACCCCGCATGCAGAATATTTTGGCAAGGGGGTGGGGTGAGCTACTAGAGAGGGGGGCAGTTTTCTAGCCTCTGGTCCCTTGGAACAGCCCTAAGGTTGTAATGAAATTTGTGGAGCCGGGACAGAGTTGGACTTGGGGAAAGAAGCACATATACATCGAGAGTGAGTCTTTGCACTCTGGCCCCCTTTTCATTTCATACAACCACAGACAGATATATGGAGTACTTTGGAGAATCCACTAATAAATCCTTGTTACAAGGAAAATGGCGCTATGGCCTGCACAACATGTTTAGACAAGTTTCATTTAGAAGCGTGCATGCATTTTTTTTTCTTGATCTATACTGCGTGGAAAAGAAAGCCCACATAGGAGGTTCATGCCCTGGACAGAAGCTGAGATTCAAAACTGGATTCAAAATTGGAATTCTGAGTCTCTCTCTCTCTCTCTCTCTCTCTCTCTCTCTCTCTCTCTCTCTCTCCTCTAGAAAAAAAAAACTTTAAGGACAGAGACAATTGTAACTGCATCTATCTTGATTAAATATTTACATTTGCTTTGCCCAAAAGGGATGAAGAAAGACAACTCCAAGTTCCTTCCCAAGTTTTTAACTCCACCAATCCCGTTTTTAAACAACAAATGCAGTTTTGACAGGAGCATATGGCAGTGAGAAATACTGGCGTTGCATGAGGAAAAGAAGCATGCATGCAAAACACGACGTCGGGTTCCAGGCCCCATTCGCTAACACCTAGACATCCCAGTTTGGTTTTGGTACGCCCCGCTGGGGTGGTCAAGTAGGATCTGGGTCTCTGGGGCCCCTGGAGAGGCCCCGGAGCCAGGAGCCCACCCTCCCTCAGGCCGAGCAGTCTCCCCCTTCCCTCCTGGTCCTGCACCGCGACCCCCTGCTTCAGCTCTCCCTTTCTCCTTCAGGCCGGGCAGGCCAGCAGCTCACTTGAGTAAGTCCTTGGACTCGGCGGACAGCCGGGCCATGTTGGCGGTGGAGAGGGCGGACAGGTGCGGCGGCGGCGGCATCTGGCAAATGGTACAGGGGCAGGGCAGCCCCGCCCAGTGCTGGAAGCCACTGCCCAGCTGCAGAGCTGGCGGTGTGGAGGGCGCCTTGAGCAGCGAGTGGGGAGGTCGGATGGTGCCAATGGCCGGCAGGGAGGCTGCGGACAGCGGGGACGTGGCGTTGCTGGGCGAGAGCGCACCGCCCAGGATGGGGTGCACCGGGTGTACGGCGTTCGCTGCGTGTGCCGGGTGGCCGGCCGAGTGCCCCACAGTCCCGCAGTGAAAGGCCGAGTGATGACCCCCGTAGATCTCGCCAACCAACCTCTTCATCTCCTCCAGGGAGCTGGTGAGCATGAGGATGTAGTTTCTGGCTAGTAGCAGAGTGGCGATCTTGGAGAGCTTGCGCACCGAGGGCCCGTGCGCATAGGGCATGACCTCGCGCAGACCATCCATAGCGAGGTTCAGGTCATGCATCCTCTTGCGCTCGCGTCCGTTGATCTTCAGCCGCAACTGCTGAAGATCCTGCTCTGACAGCTGCTTCTTGATTTTGTACTTGCTGCTTTCTCCTGCGGCCTTGGCGCCCGCTCGCGAGAGGCTTTCCCCAGGCATCTTCTGCACCATATCGCCCTGTGTGGATGAGACGGAGTTGAGACGGCTCTCCTGGTGGTGGTGATGGTGGCGGTGGTGATGGTCTCTTAGGTACATCTCATCCATGTCTGGAGATGACGCTCTGCTGGAGACAGAGCTCGAATCAGAATTCATTTTATTACAGGAGATGCGGCCTTATGGTTGAGGAAGCTTTAGGCGGGAAATTAAAGGGAACCTTGAATTAAAAAAAAAATTGGAAGGTCCAGCAACCCACTTCTCAGTTATAAGATGAGAGAAGAACAGTCGGGCACTGCCTTGCTCCGCCTCCCCCCCCCTCCCGCTCTTCTCGTTATCTCCCTCTCCGGTTTAGCTGCTTCCTGCACAGCTCCTCGGTGGGTGCCTGAAGTAACCTCTTGCAGTAGAAGAGTGGCTTTTATAGAGCTGCAGCGGAGAAAAGAGACAAAAGGAGCCCTCCTATCTATCCTGGGCTGGTTAAGATGACGTGCCATCATTCAGGGCGGTGCGCTTTGCTGTCCCATTTAGCAAGAATTCCTATTCATATTCATTGTGGGGCCGCCCTGGGACACCTCTGCTTGGAACTGCAAGGAGCCCCCAGGCACAAAACCCTTTGAGTGACACACTCACCGCTGCCACTCAGGACTTCTTGTTTTTTTTTTTTTTTTTAACTTTCTTCCATCCCACTTCCTTTGCTCCATTTTTTTTTCTATCCAAATTTTACATTTAAAATGAAGGACAGGAATAGAAGTTGGCCAGATGATTGGCCCAGGTTGGTTTTGGTTTGGTTTTAATTTGAAGAGAGGATTTGAGTTATTCCCTAGTTTAGGGAAATAAGAACAAAAACAGGTCTCAATAAAAACTGTGAGGGGCAGAGAAGCCAAAACAGCACGGGTTCAACCAGGGGGACCGAGAGGTGGAGGTTTCAAACTGTTAGTTTTTGCTTCATTAGTGCGTTCCTCCTAAACACCAACAGTCAGTTGTTTTTGTTTATTTGACCTTTCTGGTGTGATTTCAAAGACATGTGCCTATTTGACTACAGGTTTTGCCTCTGATACTACTGGGAGGAAGAGACCTCTCACTTTCTATGTTTCCTTTTACTTGAAAAAGAAAATACTTGGAATAAGTTCTGCTTTGTACACTTCTTTAACTTCTTAGCTATAGAACGATGGGAAGAGGAACAGCGAACATGATCGAGGAAGAAAACCTAGGAAGGAAAGGGAGCGAAGAAAACTGGGAGCGAGGTATTGGAACACTTCTCAAAATCTCAATACAGACCTTAAGGGCCAAGACTCCTGGATTCTGTTGCTTGCACACAGTTGGGGCAGCCAGCAGTCTTTGCCTTAAATTCCACTGTGCCTGTGTGCTGGGGTGGGATGAGGGGGTCTTTGGCTGCAAGGCAAATGCTGAGAGGGTCCAGAGCTCTCAGCGCTAGACCACCTGGAGCTGCCCCGTGATATCGGGATGGGAGTGAGCTGAGCAGTATTTGAGGGTCAAATAAAAAGTGATCTTGAGTGTGTGTGTGTGTGTTTGAGAGAGAGCGACAGAGAGAGAGAGAGAGAGAGAGAGAGAGAGAAAGAGAGAGAGAACACGATAGAGTGACAGAGGGAGAGAGGCTGTATGTGTATTGTGTGTCTGTTTGTGTGTCAGTGTAACCACAGGACCTGGAGATCTTCTTGTATGAGCGCTTGGTACAAAGTGGTGGCTTCTGAGGATAAATGAGAGGCTGGTAATTTGCTGTGTTCGATGTGAGTGAGCGCATAAATGGGCGCAGACTCCCCCCATTCCTCTTTGCTGTTTTTGTCAGTTAAGAATTACTCTGTAGTGAGAGAGGCAGGAATACAGAAATCTCTAGAAAGAAAGGCAGTGGTGGCTTCTAGAAGCAGCTGGGCACTTTTTGTTCCCGGCTTAGAAATGCCAGGAACAAAAGCTAGGTCAAGGCAGTGTGTGTAGAAAGTGAGAGACTCACTTAAACACTAGAACCTCAAGCTGATGTGGCTTGCCTTGGAGTCCCTGCGAAAACCAGAAAAGAGGCTTCCTCTCCTACCAAAGCAAATCAGGAAGTCAGCAGGGGGTACCGCCAGGTCTGCCGTTAGTGCGTGCTGAGAGGTTGTGCCTACTGACACACACCATCTTTAGTGAGTGAGACTCGCCACAGCTCCCTATCAGCGGGATGCAGATTGGACCGATTCCGGAGGGAATGTTTTCCCACACTGACCTGATTTCTGTTTGTAAAAAAATTAAAATGGTCAACAGTCCCTCATCAAGGACAGGGCTCTAATTCCCTGGGAGAATGGACCCAAGTGTCTTCCATTGCTTACATTTCCTTGGAAGAAAAGTTCCTTAAAACGAAGAACCTAAGAGTTTTCATGTTAGATAGAAAAATAAATGTCCCGAGCATTTCTAATGGCTCAGAGAAAGGAAACTCTAAGTCTTCCGACTGGTCCACTCTACCAGTGGTTTAAGACTAAAGTGATTGCCCCACAACGTGGTTCCAGGTAGCAGACCCTAGCCCAGGAAGTAGCACAGGACAGTTGGAAGACTTGCTTCTCAACTGCAGATCAAGGGGCAGAGAGGGGTCAGAGAGCGTTCCTGGAAGAGAAGCGATTTCCAAGCCCGAGTACACCCTGTCTGTTTCTGCTATCCCAGGAACTTCTATCCTAACTTTGAGTATTCATGTCCTGTGTCCTGTTGTCTTGCCTAAACTGAAAACACTACGCTGGGTTTTTTGTTTCGGAGAAGCAAAATCTATCTAGATTACAAAAGTGTTGGATGAAAGAATAAAAAATAGGCAGATGTCTAACGCGCATTAACTTTTTAAAGGTTCTAATTGTATCCGTAGACAATGAAAAATAAAGTTCCTTAGTGTCCCTATGATAGTCAAGAAGGTCAGGGAATAAAACAGGGGAGAAATCAATAACTTTCCAGACCTGATTCCGGGAATCCGAACCAAAAATAGGGACCATGCACGAGTGGACACTTGGGCGTGGGGGTTGCAAAGGGCCGCTGTGGACATTGCCGACACACACACACACACACACACTCACACACACACACGCTTTGGGCCCACTCAGGGTGCCTGAACTGAACCTGGCGGTGGGGATGGGAATCTCAGGTGTTTGGCTTGGAGCTTAATGCTAGATGCAATGTCTTGGCTTTCGCTAAGTGAAGGTACAGTGGAACATTGATTGGACTAAGTTAAACACTTACGGTGAGCTCAGGCTTTTAGAAGTCCCAGGTTGGCTACTCTCCCCTTTTCCTTCTTTCTGAGGGGTTACCAGCTAGGAGAGAACGCCTGACTAAAGATGCCACCACTTCGCTCACCATAAAATGGACCGATACTCGCTTGGGTCCAAAAAACGGAGACTCTGCTTGCGACTGGTCTCAGACCTGGATTGCTTTTAGATCTTGAGAGTTCACGGGCATTCGCCGCTCAAGCTCTGCGCGGAGCAGACGTCCTTAATACGGGAGCCAGTTCCGACACTCTGAACCAACAACATACAGATTTCAGTGTTGCCATCCATCCATCCACTCGGTGTGTGCCTAAAGGAGACAGTAAGGGAAACACTGTTGGGCTAAAGCTACCGCACCCTCACTCAGAGAAAACTGGGGATCTGCGCAATGACCTTGGCCCTGGTCATGGGCGGATTCAGAGGGCTAGAGTAAGCAAGAGGAGGGAGTTAGCTGGATAGAGGCAGTGGTAATCCAGTGGAGACTAGCTCTCTAGGGCTTACCCTGGTCGCCCTAGCGGCAGTTAAGGGCTGAAGTTCCTGGAACCGGTGTGTGTCTCTTGCAACAGGTGCCTCCCAAGGCTTAGGGATCCTGGCGACACTCTAGCCCGTGCTGCCTTTGGGTAGGACTGTGAGTTGCTGAGCCTTCCTACTTCTAAAAGCAGTGGACTGGCCCGGGGACTGTCTGTCAAGAGTTTCCCAGAGGTCCCTGGGTAGTTAGCGTGCACAGCATCAGCTCGGCAGCTTCGGGCTGGGTGGCTCCGAGTCCCTAGGGACCGAAAGCTCCAGGGGCTGTTCGGTTCTGCCCAATGCCTCCCCCTGGCTCCCAGGATTGCCAAGGACTGTTCCTTACCAGATACCCAGCGCGTGTCTCCTGGTGCCTGATGCCCGCCGCTCCTTAGCTCCAGCAACTGAGTTCGTCTCCAGCGTCTGTCGTCTCAGCCCGAGGCTGCTGAGATTTTGCCTGAGCAGCGAACCCTCACCCCCTGCCAGAGTCCTGTTGCAAACGAGGCTACAGCTGACGAGGGGCAGGTCGATCAGCCACTATAGTCTAGGAGCTATTTCTCACCAAACTGCAAACTTAACCACCAGAAACTTCGGATGAGATCGAAAGGCAAGAGACCTTTCCAACACAAAACGAATGAAACGGGAGATCTAAATATTTCTAATGTGCCCTTCTCCAGAAACCGGGAACAATCTAAAAATTAACTAAAAGCACGAAAGGACTTCTCAGGGAGTGTTTTCTTCAGCCGAATGAAGCAGTAACCTCACTATAGTGCCTGGGGGTGGATTGGGGGTGTTACCGGGACTACAAGATCAATTAATTAAAAAGTTTAACACATTAAAACCATCAACATAAACCACACTCGAGAAGCCGTGATCTCTTCTAGCCGCCACGTATCCAAGGAGATGGAATAGCAAAACCAGAGCCTCGTCATCTCTGTGCAGAGATACTTGCATCAAATCCCAGCAATCCCCGGGAAGTTTCTAGGGTCCGCGTGGATGCTTCTGGACATACTGACTGGAACTGATCGACTTCCTGAGTTTCTGCACATTTTACACGAAGTTCTGAAAGCGTGCTGATTTCGGTTCATCTGGCTTAAAATCCGATTTTTACCCTGGGGTAATAGCAACCGCTGAAAGAGCAAACTTTTGTGATGCAATAGTAACTAATTGCCCTTTGAGATGTTGAGTGTGGAATCGGAAGGTAAACTCCACATAGGGCAAAACGATAGGGCCCTCATGATGTGAGCTTATTGATGTGTTATTAATGCACAGCTACGACTTGAAGTTTAATTTTAATGATGCAGAAGCAGCAGGCCTGGCTAGAACTTTTAGAGTGAACCAAGTTATTTCAAGACGTCTGAAGTCAAAGGAGCTAGAAACTTGCGAGTTTTGTTTATAGGGTTTTGTTCAACTAGTGAGCACACGGGATTTTTTTTTTCTCCCTTCCTTTTTTCTTTCTGGTTGACATCTGGTCGCCGGTCACTCCCTCAGCCGAGTTCTGCCC
Organism: Alexandromys fortis; assembly: GCF_014885135.2. Classification (NCBI taxonomy): domain Eukaryota; kingdom Metazoa; phylum Chordata; class Mammalia; order Rodentia; family Cricetidae; genus Alexandromys; species Alexandromys fortis. The sequence goes on along the minus strand of NW_026067987.1, from coordinate 2,106,262 downwards.
CTGTGGACAGCACAAACACGGGAAATATTGTTTCCTCGTGATCGGAAAGTGTCGGTTGGTTCAAACGCTACTGATGATCACTCATGTAAATTGATGCTCTCTATTACAATTCGCATATCTACACACATTCTTGGCATGTGCCCTGACCCTTTGGATTTGCAGCTCTATGAATACTAATATTTTAAGAATCAGTAGCAGATGAGACTCTAATAGTATCTTACTGTTGTTCATGCACTTCCTTTGCGAATCGATGGTTAACGTCGCTATGTGAATTCTGATACCTTGACGGAAATAGCACTGAAGACTGACTTCTGCTTTTTGGGTTTGAAGATTAATTAATTATTCTCTGGATATATTTGATTAGATAGTTGAATTGAACATATGCTTTGAAATTCTTTGCTGGGTGTTTAAGAAATTTAGTTTTGTATTAGAGGTTGTTCTCTTATGCAGTATATGTATTTTTCATTTGTGTTTGCTGATATTCATACCTATGCACAAAAGCTATAAATCACAAATAAAAAGCATGACATCTGGGTGTCCTGGCACACACCTGTAAACCCAGCACTTCAGAGGCAGAGGCAGGAGGATGGCCACAAGTTTGATGCCAGCCTGGTCTGCATCACAAATTACAGGCTATTCGAAGCTACGTAAAAAGACTCCGTCTCAAAAAAAAAAAATCCAAACAGAAAAATGAAATATCTCAAACAACTGGAGGAACAAGAAAGAAAAATCAGGGCATATAAAAAGAGAATAAAATGTGTTTACATTTATCACAATATATTGCATTAGCCTTATGACAGCCACTCATATTTTTAAAAATCTATAATTCCCACACATATTTACATAAGATAAAATACATTTCAAATTTTGCTTGAATTTTTAAAGCCCCTGACTTTGAAATTATTTCTCAGATGCTTGCTTATAAAGACAAGAGGAAGCTCTGACACACATTGATAAGCACAGTGGTTTTGGTGTGTTTTTGCATTGGTTTAACTCTTACCAAATAGAGATTTATGAATATTTTAAGAAAATTATAATTTAGGATTCTTCCACTGAATCTTGAAAAGTTAAAATGACAATTTTCAAAATTTAAAATTTCAAGGTTCGTGCTCAGACCTGACACATCCTGTTTTATCATTTTTCATAAATAAAAATGTAATTTATGTCCCTTTCTCATGAGCTCATTGAGTATTTTCTATCTATAGATGGTTTTGCTTGCATAATGCCAGCATTCAGAATGAAATATACATAAATTAAAATTATTAATTGCAATATTAGCTGGATTTTCATTTTTAAATTTATGCTGTATTAGAATATATAACAGAATTGAAGTTCTTAGCTATGTAATTCAGGTTTCATGCTGTTTTTAATTTTTATTTTGTGAAATGGGGTGACGATTCCAGAGAGAAAGTAGAATGGATACAAATCATCCCAAATCTCTAGATATTCAGGTTGAGTGTCCTACTTAACATGTGAAATTATTTAGTAACCTTTTATACTTCGGGATATGTTAATTTTATAACATCAAAAGGATAATGGAAATTATTATTATTTCATACTATGATGTCACATTAATGATTGATGAAAGAGAGCTGGTGAGTTTCCAGGTCCTCAGTGTTTTTTTTTTCCAGTAGCTTTTGTTATTTCGTAACCGTTGATGATAAGAAACAGCAGAATATTTGACCATTTATAACCACAGAAGTATTTCAATTAGGGGCTTTAAAATAATCCCCTCCTTTATGGCAAATGCAATAAATTCTAGGAGGCTTTTAGATAATAACACTTCATAAGGAAGAAGAAAAAGAGGAATAATTAGAAAATACTGTGTAGATAGTCTTAGTTCATAATACATAAATTAGGTCCTACTCGTAGTACCTTTTATGTCTATGTGAAAGCATTCCCCAAATACACATTAGCTTTACATAGAGTTTGTAATGTTGGCTTTTATTTTAATATAAAATCAATTTGTGTCTGTTTTCCAAAGGCGCAGTGAGCTTGCCAATGTTGTTTAAATGTCGGCTCTGGCCTTCTCATTCACTATGCATGCAACCTGCAGTGTGCTGAGCCCGCCAAACTGCCTGAGCGAAATCTGGGAGCAGAATAGGGATGTTGAAGAATCCCTCAGGGGGAGCGCTTTAGAGTGTGGCTCAGAAATGACTGCAGACATGCAATAGAAAAAAAAAAATAGAAACTTTTAAAATGTATTCTTTGAAGCTAGGCCTAGTGGCACACCTGTGACCCAGTATGTGCGAAGCAGAGGCAGGAGGATCGTGAATTCAAGACTTCCCCTTGTCAGATAGCCCACCCTTGACTACATACATAAGAGTACATGAGATCCTGTCTTCAAGAAAAAAAAAATTAAGGTAATTCTCTGTATTTGTGGCCCTAACCAAAGAGAAAACAAAACAAGACAAATAACAGAAAATACGCATACTTTGAAACAGACCCATCAGTATCTATTAAGAATATGCCAATTGATATTCATAGCCTTCTTTCTTATCTCTAGTTTTCATTGTCTGTCTCCTAACAGAAACCTAGTGAGCAAGTTTCGTGGGCTTATGTTGAGTCCCTCAGGGCTTGCATCAGTGATTTTGATTGATACAGTGTAATGTGCTAGATTACTGAAATAACACTGTCTTCAGGACAGAAGCCTTTCTATTTTGTAAAATCTGGGTGACAGGCTGAAGAGCTAGCTCAGTGGCTAAAACCACTGTTTGTTCTCCCAAAGGTGCCACTCCCAGTGTCCACGGCAGCTCACCAACATCTGTAATTCCAGCTCCAAAAGATCCAGTACCTTCTTTCTGACCTCTGCAGGCACCATGACGCAGCACATACATGCTTGCAGACAAAACGCTCATACATGTAAACAAACAAACAAAAACAACTTCAAAATTCAAAAAATTTCTGGATGCCTAGTATTTGGTGCTCCAATACAAGTTGGCCTAAGAATCTGATTGTCACAATACCCACCCTAATAGATACACAATCACACATAGACAATACAATAGAACACACACACACATACGCGCACACACACACACACACACACACACACACACACACGGAAGGGTAACAGGGAGATTGTCTAGTGGGTAAAAGTATTTGTTATTCATACATAACGACACAGGACTGAATCCCCAGCACTCAGGAACAAAAGGTGGGTGGGTGTGGCCATGTGGCGGTCCCTCCAGTACAGCACTGTGGGGCTCGCCAAAGGATCTCACTGAAGCTTACTGGCGATTAGCCCAGTTGTAAGTTCAGTGAGAGACCCCAGTTCAAGTGAGAGTAGCGGAGGTTGAGGGTGATAGAACAGGACATCCAGTGCTTCCTTCTGGCCTCTAATATGCTCATGTAGCTATCTCTACCCGTGTATCCATGTGCATGTACCGGGCACGCACAAGGCACACATACCACATACACACGTGCGCATCCTTACACAACAAGAATGTGATTACTCTCAGCTGACCATTCTAATACTTTGAATATAGGACCCTCATGTTTTTGGCTTTTGAATGGCAGACATGGAGCCTAGTCACTAGATATGGGGTGGGCATGAAGGTAAGGCAGGTAGCCCAGTCATTTAGTGAGGTGGGCATGCAGGTGGTGGAGGCAGCCTAGTCACTGGATGGAAGCAGATTAAGCTCTTAAAGCAGATATTAAAACTCTAGCCTCTGCTTGACTTGTGCAAAAATTCTTAGCTACTATTAGTATGTGCTATGTCGCCTTAGGGCCAAAGCAAGAAGGCCAAGGGATGATGGACTGAAACCTCTGAAACCATGGACCAAAGCAAGCACCTCCTCCTCAGGTTGTCTCAGATGTTTTGTTACGGTAATGGGAAATTAAGTAACAATGATGTAATACACACAGGATGTAGATCTATAAAACGAACTTCCAGATGCTCTTTGTGACAAAATAAGATATGTACACTTCAAAATACTGCTGAAACCTCACTTCTGAGTATAGTTAGAGAAAACAAAAATATGTCTTTATACATTCATGGCCTGGCTCATTTTTCACATTGGTTAAAAGAAGAAACTTGAGTCTCTGGGCAGGAAATAGACAAGCTAGAGACAATGTAGACACAGCAACCTTTACAAGGAAGGCAATTATTATGTATGTTGCCATACACATGGAGCTTGAAGACATTGCCCAATATAAAAAAAATCAATCATGAGAGAAGAAAAATTGTTTGCATGAAATATCTGGAGGTTTAGATTCCCAGTGATAGGACGGAGAATGCTGGCTGTCAGGAGTTCAGTGGAGAGAGATGTAAGGGTTTGTCTACTGCGTGTGAGGCTTCAGTTCTGCATGCTCTGGACTTGGGCTGCACGAAGCCAATACACTTGGCTCCCTGGAACTGCACACTTAGACAGAGCTATGGCAGCACAGTCTATGTCATCTGCATTTTGTAACAATTAAAAATAACAGAAACACGCTGGGCGGTGGTGGCACACACCTATAATTCCAGCACTCGGGAGGCAGAGGCAGGCGGATCTCTGTGAGTTCAAGATCAGCCTGGTCTACAGAATGAGTGCCAGGACTGGCTCCATAGCTATTGAAAACCTTATCTCAAACATAACAAAACAACCCCCCCAAAACAAACAAAACAAAATAAAAAAACTAAAAAAACAAAAACAGAAACAGTGAAGGGTTTCTCACAAGTAAAACCCTAAGGCCCATCAAGAAATATGTGAAACACTGTTGATGAAGATCTTCATTGTGGCAAATTCTAAGCAATGGCTTTTTTCCCCTTAGCCATTTTAGTGTGTGTAGTGAGTAGAGAACTTCAACAAAGCAGCAGAGGCAAGAACAGGTCAATCTGAAGAACCCTGGATGTATAGGATGCTGCAACTGACTCCTTGAAAATAAGTCATATTTTTACCACATATAAAATAGTGTTTGGAAAGCAAGCCGGGCAGTGGTGGCACATACCTTTAATCCTGGCACTCAGGAGGCAAAGGCAGGCAGATCTCTGTGAGTTCGAGGCTAGCCTGATCTATAAGAGCTAGTTCTAGAACAGGGTCCAAAGATACAGAGAAATCCTGCCTTGAAAAGCAAAAAAAGAAAAAAGAAAAGAAAAAAAGAGAGAAAGAAAAAGTTGCTTAGGAGGAAAGACCTAGCTAGGAGCTGACTGGACTGTGACACTGTAGTGTGTTCCTTTGCAATGCACTGAGTCTTTATAACTGGAGATACTGTATTTGTTGAATACATACTATGTGCTAGGCTCTTCACATATTGTGTTTCTAATCCTGGAAATGGCCTGCCCAGGTATGTACCAGAATGTGTTTCTGGTCTCTATTTCAGAGATGAGCACACTAAGCTTGACAACTGTAAGTGACTGAGCGATTTCACTGAATGACGTCTGGCTCCAAAGCCTGTATTCTCTCTCCCATTTGGTTCTGAATATTTGTCATCAATATCTAAATACAGAAAGTGGCACCCTGAATTTGTTCCTCCATTTGGGTGTAAGGAATATGTTACCACACTAGAAATGTTCAGAGACCTGCTAATTCAGCAGACTTTAGTCTCACAACAAAACCCCAGATTACTATAAGACATAAAAGTGACTCCTCATCTCAAGAACCAAAAAAAAAACTAGAATTGAAGAAGAAAACACAATCAACAGATGTCAGCAGCAAGATGACACAGATGTTAGATTATCTGACAAGGATGTTAACGCTGTCATTAAAAAAAAAAAACTTATGAACACACTTGAAACCCAAAGTGGGAGGAAAATGATGAAAATCTCTACAAAGAATCAATTGGAAATACTGTATATAAAATGAAGATAAAGATTGGGTACGTGCTCAGTGGCCGTGCGTTTGTCTAGCAGGCGTGTGTGAAAGGCGCTACATTCTACACCCTGCACACCCCAAATTGTAAGGAGACTTTCAAGGAGACTTACTGCTGAACATGCTTTTGATAGTTGAGACCAATGATAAAGTATTTCACTAAAGGGGTCTGTGTGTTGTGAGTTTTATCTCCTGCTGTGTCATTTTCTTTCTTTCTTTCTTTCTTCTTTCTTTCTTTCTTTCTTTCTTTCTTTGTTTTTACTTTTTTTCTTTTCTTCCTTTTTTTTTGTTTTTTTTTTCGAGACAGGGTTTCTCTGTGGTTTTGGAGCCTGTCCTGGAACTAGCTCTTGTAGACCAGGCTGGTCTCAAACTCACAGAGATCCGCCTGCCTCTGCCTCCTGAGTGCTGGGATTAAAGGCGTGCACCACCACCGCGGGCTTGCTGTGCCATTTTCTACCACGGCGACAGCAGTAACAAGGCCCTCAGTGGATGTACATCCTCGGGCTGGTAACCTTTCACCCTCCAGAACTGTCCCCATTGCCCTATGCACCCTTTTGAGAAGACCCTCTGTAACTAACCCACTCTGGGGTGGATCTGCAGCTAACTGTACCCTTATTGCACGCCATGAACTTTCCAGACTGTTAACATTTACAGAGACAACTTGCCAACTGAAAAGGTTTTGGTTCCAAGGACCTGCTTCACAAGATTCATGGCTTTATTCTTGCCCCATGGCAGGGCAAGAGGATGGTGGTGATGTCCACATGGTTAGACATCTTGTTCGTCCCATTTTTGGAGAAGAGACTTGTAAGTAAATAGAAATTTACCTGTCTAGACTTTCAAACTATCTACTTACATTCTCTGCATGAGAGTTAAATGTCTAATTAGAAACAGTTATTTATATTAATGTCGCATGACAAATATTGATAAATGCCCACTAAGTTTGCTGTGCAGGATTGAGGCTTGCTTAGATTCATACTTGTAACATTGGACTGACACTCCCCATATGAGTTACAGATATTCATAAGATGTTTTAATACTGCTATTCCAAGAATTTCCATTCCTTTAGTCTAGCCTACTAAAAACTCTTTTGGCTGCCAATGGGGACAAAAAGAAACTCTTCAAACAATTAATGACCCAGACACGCAGCAGATCTGTTTGCATGAGGCTTCCCCCAATCTCATGAAGACGGGACTATTCTATGGATGGCATAGAAAGCTGTTTTCCACCCAAAATCATTATGGAGAGGAAGGTAGAAAAATTAAGTTTGAAAATACTTTTAAAAATATCTATTGTCTTAAACACGTGTGTGGCACTCTGCATGAGGGTAGTACCCAGGGAAATCAGAAGAGGAAGCTGGAGTAGGACTTACAGGCAGTTAGGAGCTGCCTGGCCTGGGCCCTGGGAACTGAACTCTGGTCCTCCGAAAGAGCAATAAGTGCTTTAACCCAGAGAGTCAGCTCTCCAGTCCCAGAGAATACCTTTGAAGGGGTATTGAATACAGTCTGTAAGCTGCACCAGCCTGAGAAGAACAGAGGCTACTCCCTTACTACTCTAGTTTAATAGTTTAAAAACGTTTATTTATTTATCCATTTATTCATTTAATTAATTGATTATTTTTTTAGATAAGATCTCATTCTGTCACTGAGCCAGTCATGAACTTGTAGCTAGCATTCTGCTTCAGTCTTCTGAATGCTAGATTTACAGGCACAAACCCGCAAGTTTTTCAACAATTTAATTTTATGTATAAAGAAAACAAGTAATTTCTTTAAGGCTAACATCTAGTCAACAATGCAGTGGGGGCTGGGCCCAAGGGTCAGAAGCATCTAGTTTATATCTTTTATTTTTCTCACTTATAAAATAATCATTTTAAAGCAGAGATTGATCCATAAGAAAAGGGGTATGACTGCTAGCGACACTGTTTGTCAGAAAACGACACCTTGGGATTTTTTTTTAAAAGCTCCAGCGCTTAGGAAAGATCAAGCTGTCCTATGACGAAACGAAATAAAGAGCATGCTGTAATCTTGAGCAGATGGGCATGGGGAAGTAAGGGTCGATGGAACAACAACAAAAAACTAAGCACTTGGGCCTTGTTTTAGACTCCCTCGCTCCTCATAAGGGAGATGGGGCTTTCACGGGACTGGGAGTTGAGGAAGAAGAGAATGGATTGTTCCAGAACTTGAAGACAGAATTGACAGGGAATGGGGAGGGGGGCCCTGCTTGCTTCTGCGGCCAGTGTAAGATGCTGTTTTACTATTTCAACAGCTGTTTTCAGTTTGCGGGTCCTTCGGCTCCGTGTTCCTGCCCTGATCATTGCCCATCAGTCTGCACACCTCTCCTCTTACTCCTAAGTATGTGCTGTCAAGTCCATGTCATTGCTGGGCTGCACCAGTGAAAATCGAGTTATATGTATTTTGCAGGGGAGGTGGAGGCCTGCAGATAAAATAACGAATCACAAGAAGAAATGGAACTTGCTAGAAACCTGTGCCCTGTTGTGTTTTCTCTGGCACAGCAGCAGATACCCAAAAAGGCAGAAGTTGGTGATTCCAGGGCCTGGGAGCCCGCTTCTTTAGTCCCCCAGATTAGAAGCCACGGTATGTTGCACTGGATTAAGTCAGAGGAGGAATCTGTTTATCCCCTCCGCTTTAAACACCAGTAAAAAGAGCTGTTCCTCTCTTGAAGGTGCTAAAATGCAAAGCGAGAGCCCATTCCTTTTCTCTCTCTTGGTGGCATTTGAACGTGTAAAGCTTTGAATACCAATTGCTTGAACTGGACATATGTGAACCTCTTCTAATCCTACTGATCCTGTCCCCGAGGGCTTCTTTGTGTGTGGAGGCAGCACACGTAGATCTGAGTGAAAGTGCCTATAATCCTGGAAATGTGGAAAAATGCCCCGGTGGGAGAGCTGCGAGAGGGAGCGCTCCCTAGCAGAGGGAGCCGCTGAAGAAACAATTGCGGCAGCTCAAGGCAAAAGGAGGGGACCAGAGCTCAAGAGAAGACGCGGAGGGGCCCTCTCACCGGTTTCTGAACTCCTGGGAGGAGAGCAAACCCACCCAGCTGGAGTCCTCCCTTGCAAAATAGCCTTGTGCACTTGAACAAACTCAGCGCCCAGACGGTCTCCAAAGGCTGGGAAATTCACCCAGCGGCTGCTTTCAGCAGCTTGAGCCCAGCAGGCCAGGCCCCTTGACGTGAGGCCTGCATTATGTTCCTGAATTTCCTTGAAACCAGGTTGCCGGCTGTTAAGATTGCTGAGCCGGTGGCGCCCACGCAAACGGGAGGGGTGGTGAAAATTTCGATTGAAAAACCAAAAATAAAAAATAGAATCACCCTACAGACTCTACCTTGCCAAGATTTTTTTTTTTAAAGGAAGCCCAGGGCAACCTGTGAGTTTCTGAATGACTCTAGCTGAGGCCACTGTTGAGTCCTGTTGTTCCCGGTGGCAATTGTCAGGAGAGAGGCACAGCAGCGATTGAACATTCTAAAGGAAATGTGGCTGAATTCTCATCCTCACGAAGAATGCATGAATCCATCCATTCACAAATAATAACTTTTGCAAACAGACTGTTTGTGGGTTTGTGGAATATCCGATTACCAACTTTGAGCCGTTTTTCCTGCACACTGTTGCTGACTAATTGCATTTTCAAAAAAAAAAAAAAAAAAAAAACAACAAAAAAAACCCCTAAGATTTCCAAATTTACAAACTTGTGAGAAAAATGGTATACATGTAGCAATTTCATAATTAGATTAAGTAAAAGTTATCTGAAGGGATCATTTTTCTTTCCCATCCAAATGAGCCTGAAATATTTTTAAAAGACCTACCAGAATACAACTCCATTCAGGTAGTCATTACAATTGAAAGTGCTAAACACACACACACACACACACACATATATATATATACCTTTAAATTATTTTTAAATTATTTTTGCTGCTGACTTGTTATTTTTAAGAGCAATTATTAATTGCTATTAGAAACCATGAGAAAATTTTAGTCAGCTAATATTTTCAAAACCCAGGACCCAGTAGGAAAATGGACTTATGGTAGTTAATAATGAAATGAGAAGCTTTGTGGATATTGGTATCATAGGTATAACTGAACAAGGGCATGCAAGTAAGCTAAGATAAATATGTATGCAAGGGAACATCCCCAGCAATGCCTTCTTCAGCCAACCGTGAGAAGTTGAGATAGATTTGAATGAGAAAAGTGCTTTGATGATAAAAAATATTCCCCCCAAACAGGCTGAGTTTAAAGATCTTTATTAACTCAGCTACTATAACTTAATATGCATCAAGAACTATTTTACGGGACTAACAAATATTAATTCACTGAAGTGTCATAGCAGCCATATGGGACAGATGCTATAAAACCTTATACTTCCTCTCATCTGGGGGCAGGCCAGATTAACTTGTCCCATCCACATGGCCCTGGTGTGTCCCTCCCAGATGCCTCTGCTCCCAGCACACCTGTTTAAAACACATTGCTATCTAGACCCCTGTTTCTTAAGTTTACAACAGAAACAGATGAATGAACATAAAATGTGCTTTCCAGGGCCTTTGTGTCAAGGTAAGGAAAAGCAAAGTAAAGGTAAGAATGGATTGCATCATCTCATGACAGAGTCCACTCAAACAGTCATTCCAATGAGCTAAATGTCCACACTGATTTCTAGAACTAAGAAAATGCTTCCTGAAATGGATGAAATTCAAATCCTGCCTGATTCTTCTGTAAGTCCTAGAACCATAAGATGTGCTCCTAGGATGTGTGTTTATAAGATATCCTTGGACTGGGAAAGTAGCTTAATTGGTACAGTATTTGTCTACACACACTCAGTTCTGGACTCAAACCTCAGAACCACATAAAGTAGACTTGGTGGCACTCACCCATAATTCCAAATCTTGGGAGGTGAAAGCTCAACTTCAAAGATATCCTTGATATAAAGTCAATTCAAGGGTAGCACTGTCTAACAATACGCTATCTACACAAACAAACAAATACATTTAGATAACAGTTATCTACAATGTGGAGTTCAAAATAGATGCAGTTACATAGAATAGATTTGTGACCTTGGAAGAAGAATTGTTTCCTGATCTATGCCTTAATTTTCCCATCTCCAAAAAAATGATTTTGAAGACCTAGTTCATTTCCAAGTTAGAAAGCTAGTTCTGTAGCTTTCACAACCCAGACAGCCCTAAGCCAGGTAAACAAGAGCTTTCAGGGTTAGTCGACACCAGGCTAATATGACCGACTTTAGGATCTGATTGCCTGCCTCAGACTTTGGTTCCTTCTTCACCTTGCTTCAGGCCACCTTTTCTTCAAGCCCTTTCTTGGTAAGCAACCTTGATCCTGGCACTCCTGGACTGCTATCTCAGGCTCTGCAGGGGGTTTCCCTGCAGTGTGCAAACACTGAAAAGGAGAGGGACCTACTACTCCAGGGTCTAATAATGAGCTGGAAAATGCATCCCATCCCTGCACTAAGACTGAGGACACAGCACCCGAAAACATCATGACTACAGGAGTCCAAGGCAGTTGGCTTCAAGATATTCCTCCTTTATTTTTTTAAAATATTTATTTATTTATTTATTTATTATGTATACAATATTCTATCTGTGTGCATGTCTGCAGACCAGAAGAGGGCACCAGACCTCATTACAGATGATTGTGAGCCACCATGTGGTTGCCGGGAATTGAACTCAGAACCTTTGGAAGAGCAGGCAGTGCTCTTAACCACTGAGCCATCTCTCCAGCCCCGATATTCCTCCTTTAAAGAACACTTGTCATTACAGTCCTGTAACCACAGCAGCCAGGAGGTGGAAGCAAGAAAATCAGTTTGAAGCCACCCTTAGCTGCATAATGAGTTTGAGCCCAGTCTGATCTGTGGCATGCAAATGAACACGTGTGTGCATACGCAGATGGACACACACACACACACACACACACACGACCTTCTGATCATTCTTATTTCTGACTATTTTTTTTTTTTTTAGGATCTGAAGATATTAAGTACAGCTCTAAAAGGCTGCTCTTTGTAACTGGAATTTACACTTATAAAAACTTGATCCTCACTAAAAGTGTCTGAAGCAGGAAGTGTTCATCACCCGAGGCTTCTCTCGACATAGCCAGGCAACTTTAATTCCACTTCCATTTTCTCCCCTCACTTCCGTAGCTTGCCTCCCCAGTACCCAAAGCCCCATGTTCCCTTCTGTAGTGCAGGCAGATAACCTTCATTTACACGGTCACTTGCAGTCTCAGATTTTTGTGTTTTTCCTCTATTAATCTGGTTTGCCAACTTAGTCATAGATCGGCCAAAGCACCTACTAGGGTAAAGAGAACAAAGTTGCTTCCCACCCGTCCCCTACACTGGCACTCCTCCATTCTCCTTTATGTTTGTTTCCATTCCCTATGACTGTTTCCAAGTTCTGCTGTCCCCAAAGGCAGTATCTATCTAGAGTCCGTTTCCGTCCTTCTACACCAGGTACATTTTCTGGGGCAATCCTAGCTGAGACATTTCTTCTCTCCTCATATTTAAGTAGCTGACTTCCTTCAGGAGTGTCGCTATCACCATATAAGGCTCAACGCTTGCTATTGTCACGATAACGGAATACTCAAGGTATAACTGGTCCAGGAGGAAGCAGTGAGATTGCAGGAGACCTCAAGGCTGTGTGGCGGAGGCCAGGCACGTGAACCCCTGGAGCAGTGCTCACATGCGAGAGTCATTTAGTTAATGTTAGAAGGGTGTTTCTAACATCGGTGACTGGAAGGAACTTTATGTGTGTGCATTTATTTATTTATTTGCTTGTTTATTGTTTTAAAATTCTTACCACAGTTTCCTCTCTCTCCTCTCCTTCCAGTCCTCCATTTCTCTTTAGAAAAGCTCCGACCAACCCATAGATATCAACGAGTCATTGTATATCAAGTGGTGGCGAAACTACGAACCTCTTCTCCTGTTAAGGCTGGACAAGGCAACCCAGTAGGAGGAAAAGGTCGCTAAAGCAGGCAACAGAGTCAGAGGCAGCCCCTGTCCCCACTGTTAAGAGTCCTGCAAAAAGACCAGGCTGCACAACTGTAGCATATATACAGGGTGCAGGGTCAGTCTCCTGCAGGCTCCCTGGTTGTCAATTCAGTCTCTGGGAGCTCCTATGAGCCCAGGTTAGTTGGTTCTTTGGGTTTTCTGTGGTACCCTTGACCCCTCTGGCTCCTACAGGCCTTCCTCCCCCTCTTCTGCAGGATGAACAGAAGGAACTTTAGGGAAGTCATTTAAAAGTACTTTTAATAGACGCTTGAAAGAGAGCGAAGAAGTTGTTTTAGCAGGAAACATGCTTTTTGGACAGGAAGAACCGAGCTCCTCTTGGCAAGGCCCTCAGGAAGGGAGTAACTCTCAAGACCACATACACGATACTGTTGGCTACACACCTCACTTTGTTGAGGTAAATGGGACCTTCTAACATCTCTTCACAGCAGCGTGTAGAAGTACTCAAGATAAAAACAGAAAATAAGAAAAAAATGTGACAATGAGAAAAATTTTGATCCATGAAATAAAATTATAAAAATGATGTTAATTTCTCAATGAGTTAAATTCGCACTTGGAACAAATAGCAAAAGTGGTAAGGGGTTTCAAGTGCAGTTTGTGAATGGTAGGATTTTGGACACAAGGCTTTTGCAGAGGAAGAAAGCAGGGTTGGAGCTCTTTGATTCTGTGAGACAGTTTTCAGGGGATTTCTGGACCTCAGAAGGGATGCTTGGAGAGCAAAGGGCGGAGACAGATAGAGCAATCCACCTCCATGCTCCAACACTTCTCAGGCTCTCATGGACATCGGGACTAGATGCGGTCCTACCTGCCTGTGATGACATCTGTGGCATCCTTTTCCTGACAGAAGTTTATTCTGCCTTCATGTTAAAATTAATGCGACAATGGTACTTTAGGATGTTTCCAATGTAAAACGATGCTTAATTAGATGCGCTGTAGCCTTGGAAATGTAATAAGCAGGAGAGCAATACTGATGTTTCCTTTTTTTTATTACCACCTTAATTGTTGATTCTGATGTGTTAAAACCGAAGCAGCCATCCTCCTATAATGTCTAATGAAACCCAAGATCAAACAAAATCTTGCTAATTAGTAAGATAACAAGGAGAAGTTCATGGGCAGAGTTATATTCGTAATTACACGTTTCAAAGCATCTTGAAGCAAAATAAGATCCCAATTTGTGGCTTTAATCTAACAAACTTGGCCTCTGTTTCTTGGGAAAGTGTGGCGAAAGTACGTTTTGCGGGCTGTATTCTGTTAATAATGTACGATGTTGGCGACTCAACGCTTCAGCAAACTGAGAGAGTTCCTGCAGATTTATTAAAGTCCAGCTCAGTGCTACCCATATGAAGTATGTTTTTACAGAAGAAAACTATGACACTTGGGGAAGGAACTAGGCTAATGGATGTTAAAGGGCAAAGGGTATCAACTCTTCACCCATATACATATAGACTTTACATATAGACTGAGGAAGAGGGTCCCACAGAGGATTTGATAATTTGGTATTAGAATAGAGAATACTGAGATAGATCTGAGAAGCAGAGACTATTTTTTCTCTAAGGCAAAACTCACCAACAAACTGGGCAGCATTAACACCTCTGGTGGTGTTTTCCTGGGTCCTTCTCAGAAGCGGTAATGAGCAGTTCACCTTAGCACTGGGGACAAACACAATCTGGTGCTGTTATTTGGCCATGCATCACATTTGCGTATGATTGCCTCTTTTTGACTTTAACACACTGGAGCCATATTTATGATACCACGCAATCTGGAAAAGCAAGGACCTCATCATAGGCAGAACTTACCAGATAATTTATTAGCTGCTTAGGTAACCACTACTCAAGCCAGGGAAGTGCTAAATGAGGCAAAACTAACTTTGACTATTCCATCCGCACTGTCATCTTTTGGACTTTGTATTCTTTTAAATTAGCATATAAAACAATGTATTTCATTGTGATACGTTCATATACATGCATTGTACCTTGCTTACATCAACCACTGCCTTAACCTCCCTTAATCCTCAGCCCTGGTTACTCTTCTTTCTCCCAAGTTCCCTTCCCCTTTCATTTCTGATATACATAGATACATTAAATACACACCCAGTTCATCCATTTTCCTGCAAATAGCAGAATTTCATTCTCCTTTGTAGCCAGATAAAACTTATGTGCCATATTTTCTTTACACAGTCATCTGTTGATGGGCATCCAGGTTGATTTCCATATCTTGGCTGCTATTTATAAGGCTACAATAAGCATAGATGTGCAACCATCTCTGTGGTATTCTGACATAGACCCTGCTGTATGCAAACCCAGGGGAGACAGAGCTGGAAACACTGCCATCTTGACTTTGTATGAGACTTTACTACCTATGTGTACAGTGCTTTGTGAACTACATCACTGGACAAGGTAGACACCCAAAGGGCTTGACCTTGAGGCTTTAGACTTAGAGGAAGGTGGCAGTAGGCATAAACCCATTGATGGGTGCACATAAGACTGCATAAGAACCCTCTGGTTCTAGTTCTGGGGCTCTGCAGCGTGGGATGCCAGGAATCACTCTTGACCCCACTGAGCCCCTGAAGGCCGAGCCCAGAACCTCTCTCAGCTCTAGATGAAGAGCTATAGAATCCAGCATTCAGTTAGCACCAAGGCTCTGAAACCTCATCTTTATCTAAATAAGGGGAGAAGTCAGTGGCTATAAGGTTCATTTAAGGCCAAGGCTGTAAACACTTCCTTTCCCATTAAGGCTGCCCTGCTTGGATCTTCCTCCCGGTTTCACATAGCTCCGCCCCTCCCACCTTGCCCCTTTTTCTGTGCCTTTATTTCCCTGTCTTAGCAATACGAGAGGGATCTGACACCGTGGACATCACTCCTCAATGTTGCCTCTGTGCTAGGACATTATTCTGAGGTGTTCTGGTGAAATCACAACTCTGACCCCGTCAGTTGGTGTGACCAACCCCTGCCACAGCCGGGGTGACCATGAGGGGCTTCACTTCTCAGCTGTAGGGGAGTCAGCAGGAATTAATTCTCTTGACAAACACATTTTCTCCTGATGCATGAATGCATTGGAATCAGGGTGAAGAGTAGCTTTTCTCTTGGTTTGTTATTCTATTTGTCTTTAACTTTCTTTCTTGTCTTTATGTGTGCACCACAGAAGGCCGCTTCCCTGATTTGCCCTGAGGGCAGGAAGTGGTAAAATCCCTAGAGTGGTGAACTGAGAGGGGCCCTCAAGGCCCAATCTGAGATCCTTCCACAAGACCAGTTAATTGTGACTCTGGAAGATCCTGAAATCTGACATTTTAAGTGTCCCCACACCCAAGATTATTTTTCAAAAAGACAAAGGACAGTTTCTCTGTGCCAAATATATTATAAGATTGCTGACTCTTTTCTTATATTGTTATAATTAATACACAGGTTGGAACAGCAAGACCAAAACCTTCATAGCTTTTCTGAAATGGGATGAAGGAATCTAAAAGCCAGTGGAGGAACTTATTTCAAAGCAGACTAGTAAATTCTGATGACACTTCCAACTACTAGAAAAGGAAAAAAAAAGGATATTTTATTCCCAAAGTTCTTTCCTTTTTAACATATTAGTATAGTTTATTTATGGTGTCTTCCCCCTCTCTCCCTCCTTCCCTCCCCCTCCTTCTCGCTCTTGCTTTTCTTCTTTCTTTATCCTTTCCAGGTACAAGGAAGTCAATCATCTCAACCAAGTTCTAGAAGAAACAAGGGCCCTTAGCTTTAAGACAAAATCAAATACATACATCAATATTTTGTGTCCTTCTGTTACTGTTAGATCAAAATAAAAGCAAACGGAGAGGATATGTTAAATATTAAATGGCCCACACACAAGAATTACAAATCTTTTTAGTACTGTTGGATACTTTTAGCATTTAACTCTCTTTTTAAAATGTTTCTATTTCTTGATATTAAATATAATTGCACTTATTTCTCCCTTCTCTTTCTTCTTTCCAAGCCCTCCCATATACCCATTTTTCTTTCAAATTCATGACCTCGAATTTTCATTAACTGTTGTTATATACATATATATAATGCATATATGCTATGTACATACATGCACATACACACATATATGTATATGTCTACATACCTAAACACCCCCTGCTCGGTCTGTACAGTTGTTCTTTGTATGCACATTTTCAGGGCTAACCATTCACTATTGGATACCAATTGGTGTGCTCTTTCCTGGAGAAGACTATTTCTGCTCCTCTCAGCATTCCTTAGATGCCTGTAGTTCTCTATGTACACTTGAGGCTTTATAGACCTCTTCCCATGGACTTTAGCATGTCTGTTGTTGCTCTCTTAGGCTCTTGTTTGGGCAGCCATATTGGTGAGACTTTATGGGTGTAGCTACTGACGTTGCTAAGAGACTCAATCTCATAGCAAACCCTGTGACCCCCTGGCTCTCACACTCTTTCTAATCCCTCTCTGGCAGTGTTCCCTGAGCCTTAGGGTGGGGTTGGTCTACAGACCTATTGGTTGGGACTGGGCTTCACCTCTTTGCATTTTGATTGGATGTGGTTTTCTATAGTGGTCTCTGTCATTGCAAAAAGAAGTTTCCTTGAGGAGGGACGAGGACTCCACTTACCTGTGGGTATGAGGGCAAATGTTTAGGATGTGGTCTAGAATTGTACTGGTGTAGTAAAATGACAACTGCACATTCTCCTTCAAGATCCATGGCTTCACACTAGCTCTGGATAGTTGACTAGGTTTCCAGTACCAGTCACGATTGATTTTGTTGAGTTCAATTAGACAGCTGTTCATTATGCATGCATGCCTATATGCATACATAATGAGGACTGAGGACTAGCTCTCATAGCACCAAAAGGCCCCACCTAAGCTTCCATAGCAGGGAAGCAACCAACAGCTCTACTACACGATTGATGCCTACGAACCACACTGCTGGCCAGCATGGCACAATAGCAGTAATTAATTTTTAATGAGATTCTTTCAGTCCAGGTCAGTAGAATTATAAAAAGATACTTTTCGTGATTGCTGGGCTTTCAACGGCTCTGCATCCCAGAACCTTGTGTTTTCAAATAAGATTCCCCTAGGGTGTCCCAAAAGAAAATACACGCATCTGAATGAGCTGTCGCAAAGCAGAGTTTTATGATGTATTTGTATGAGTTATTTTTCCATTGTTTTGACAAAATCCCTAACAAGAAGCAACTTAAGGGGGAAAGGGTTTGTTTGAGTTTACAGTCCCAAAAGGACACATCTGTCTTGGAGGGAAGACATAGTGACAGGGAGGGGGAGCGGCTGCGGGAGTGGAGACCTAGGGGCCACATTGCATCTGTGTCGGCATCGAAGAGAGAACACTAGCGGCCAGTTTGCCTTCTCTGTATTAGTCAGCGGAGGACCTTAGCCTGTGGAGTGGTGCCACCCACATTTGGGCTGTGTGCTCCGACCTCAGTCACCCTCATCAAGAAAATCCCCCTTGGACACCACTTGAGATTTGCCTACAAGGTGATCCCAGATCCGATTAACTTGGCAATCAGTATACGGCTATTACAGTTTCCGTAGGGACATTCAACTTGGGGTGACCAGTGTCCAAGACTTTCTAAGGAATAACTGTAGATGCTCTGCACTGACACGTGCTTAACAATGGCTAAGAGAAATGTGGGGAGAATGGACTGAGATTGCACGTTTTCTGGCATGCCACGGGAAAACACTCTGACCTATCACAGCCTAAGCTGCACAGAGGTTCCTTGATCCAATTGTCTACTATTGAGCTTACGCAGATGCTTAAAGAGATGCCCAAAACTTCAAATTGATTTTGTCATCCACCTTCGGAGTTACTGGTCATTGTTGCCACTTCCAGTCTGGTTGCACAATAGGAAGATCAAACCCTAAAACCCTGAGCAGGGCCTGTGCTAGGGATTTGCCCACGCCAGCCGTGAGCTCCATCCTGCTCATGTCTGAATCAGATGTGAGCTGGGTTGCTACCCCACCCACATATTCTCTTTTAGCCTTGACTCAGCCTTAAGGGAAGTAAGGAAGGAGAGGAGGAGTAAGGAATGGAAGGGGGAGGGAGGGAGGAAAGGAGGAAAAGAAGAAGATAGGGAAAAAGGGAGGAAGAGAAATCGAAGCTGCGAACTGGCTGCATGAGTCTCTAGGCTGACTTCTAGCTCTGAATGAGGTACTGAGCTGGTGAAGCAGCCTTCCTATTGGACAGTGGATGAGTGGCGGGAGGCTGACTCAGTGTGCGCTGCTCCGAGGGAGGGTATTTCATTAATTGCATGGTAACTATGGGCACTGAGTGGAAAATGCAGATGTTTCTGTAGCCCAGAAGAATGAGCGCAGCTCCTGATCCTGTCAAAGGAACATTTGGAATGAAAGGAGCTTCATGGGAGCCAGAGAAAGAGTTTTGTGGCCCAGCGCTGTGGTGTGGCCTTTTAATCATTAAGCCCTTTCACAGTGGTGAAATGAGCATCCATTGTCACGGCCACAGCAATGGGCCGTCCAACCTGGCCAGGGGAGGGCTCTGAAAGGAGGGTACAAGCTAGGGCCCTGGGGGATTGGCAAGTGACAATAACAACAAGTCACAAAGGCAGGAAAGGCCCCTCAGGTTAGCGAGTTCACACTGCTTTTGTGGCAAGCAGTTCCTTCCAAGCCCAGCTTGACCTGGAGAGTGATCTTTCCTGTTTCACAGACAGTGGGTGCTCTCTTTCATCTGCCTGCTGGTTTCACTGGCTGGTTTACTTTCGTTGCTCTGTAAGAGAGGGTTACTAAGAGAGGGCTACCTAGTGAATCAGGTTGGAAACGGAGTTTTATTCTCAATCACTTTCCTAGAGCTGTGGCAGAGCCCTCAGCATCATTTGAAGAAAAATCGCATTCTCCTCTCCCCTGCAGTTAACCTAACTACACGCTTTGTACCAGGAGGTGAGATTTACGAAGGAGACTGGATTGGTTCCTCCCTCAGGAAGGACCCTGCATGTCTACTGACTTCTGACTTCTCTTATGTCTGGAGAGCAAGGGGGAGGGGAAGGGGAGAGGGGGAGGGAAATGGGAGGATGGGAGGAGGTGGACATTTTATATAAATAAATAAACAGATAAATAAATAAATAAAATGATAGGCTTTCTTTTCTGTAAATTTTTTCTTTTCTTTTCTTTTCTTTTTCTTTTCTTTTCTTTCTTTTTTTTTTTTTTTTTTTTTTTTTTTGAGAAAAGGTTTCTTTGTGTAACCCTGGCTGTTCTGGAACTCACTCTGTAGACCAAGCTGGCTTCAGACTCACAGAGAACCACCTGCCTCTACCTCCCAAGTGCTGGGATTAAAGGCATGCACCACCACTGCTTGGTTGTGAGTAATTTTTTATAATACCCTTTTTTGGACAATTTCATCTATGAATATAACATATTTTTATTTTATGCATCCCCCATTTCTCATCCTCCCCCACTCCTCTGGAACTCTTCTTCCCATTCTCCCCTCTAATTTTCAACTGTGGGCCCATAAGCTTTCAACTTTATTATATTTTCCTGCACATTTAAGTGATATCTAAATTCCATCATTCTCTACTGCTACTGTGTTTTATTTTTTAAAATAAGGTGATTACAATATTAATTTTAATTTTCTTAATATTTATTTATGTGTTGTATTTGTGTTGGTTTGTGAGTGCCACATGGCCTGTGCATGGTAGTCGGAAGACAATTTGTGCGAATCAGCTCTCACTTCCACCATATGGTTCCTAGGACTTGAACTCAGATCATCAGAATGGCAGCAAGCACCTTTAGCCATTGGGCCATATTGTTGTCCAGTTTTTCTTTTTATGATGGTAAAATACACATGACATGGAACTCACCATTAAGAATTCGTAAGTGTATAACAGCATCAAGCATTATACTCACACTGTTGCATAATCATGATCTCCATCTAATATAACCTTTTCTTCATCTTTGCTAACTGAGACTAGACCCATTGAATAACTTTCCCTGGTTCCTTGGCTCCCATGCATTCAACTTTCCATATCCAGTGTGGGGTTAACGATGTCTTGTCCATACTTCATCCTTTGTAAAAGTCACAGAAGGCACTCCTGTAATGAAAATAACAACAAACAGAAAAATGAGAAGTAAGTTTATTTAATTGAAGTTGTGTATCTCAGGACCCTTCTAAATGAAGATCCACAGACCCAAGGGACCAGTCTGATTTTTTTTTTTAATTTTCTTTGTGGTTAGGATCCATGAAGCAAAGGCTGCTGTTAATATGTATGACTGAATAGCATTGTGTGACTTTGTGGAAACAAAGTAAGAGGGAAGCTAAATGAGGCCTCTGTTCAAGTCTGTGTAGTCTTGGGTATGGGACAGACTCTTCTAGAATGAGAGTGTTCTAGGTAGGAAGGAGAAGATAAACTTTGGAGGTGCTATTACTGGACCCGGAGAAGAGTACTTTTAGTTCCTATCATCTTCTGGTTTTAGGACTTGCTTTGGGAGAAGAAGAAGGATATAAGACAGGGCAGGAGATATTTTGCTTCTGAAAACTTTCATCGACTTTCAGTTCAAATCCCAAAGCATGCCAAAGTGCCATGGTTCCATGTTCTGAGCTCACTCTGTGAATTTGACCATTCTAGATACCACATATAAATAGAATCATATAATATTTATCCTTTTTTGATTGCTTTATTTAGATTTTCCACAATGTTATCAAGATCCAACCATGTTATGGCAATGTCAATAACCCCTTTTAAAGCTGAAAAATTCTCCCATGTGTATATATATATATGGACCACTTCCTTATTCATTCATCTGTCTATGGACAGATTAGTGACTTGCATTTTTTGACAATTGTTGATAGTGCTGCTATGAACCTAGGTGTACAAATACAGTTCTTGCTTATAGAATATCTGAGATGTGTAGCTATTCATTTAATTTCTGTTGCTTTGAAAAGTACCCTGACAAGAGTCAACACAGAAGGGGAAAAGTTTTATCTGACTTCCCAGTTCTGTACTTAAGTCTCTCATTTTGAGAAAGTCAAAGTAGGAACTCAAGCAGCTAATCATTTCTTATCCAGAGTCAAAATCAAGGGGCAAAATGTACATCCTGGTTTGCTTAATGTTCAGCTTTTTTTCCTCTATTCTTATATAGTTTGGGGGCCAGTTCATGAAATGGTGCTGCCCTCATTTGGATGGATCTTACCACATCAATTAACTGTTACAGAATATTTGTGTATGCTGTGAAGATATGTTTTTGCCAAGATGCATTCTGTAGTGGTATTTAATTTGTATTTAATAAATAAAACTTGCCTGAGGATGAAAAAAACTAAAATAACCACAGTAGCCAGCCTTATATACTAGGCAGCAATAACACACACCAGTAGACACACTAGTTTGGCATAGAAATGAGGCAGTAGTGGTACTATCTTTAATCCCAGCCCTAGAGAGGAATATAACACGGGAGGAAGCAGCTCTCAGACACAGTCTCATTCTGAGATTCCTGGAAGCAGGATCCCAATTTTTGGACTGAGGTTGAGGTAAGAGCCAGTGGCCGGCTGGTTTGCTTTCCAGATCCTCAGGTTGAATCCCAATTTCTCTGAGTTTTTATTAATTGTGATACATTTTGGTGCCCAATATGGGGCACGAACCCATGAAAAACCATCTGCCTGTGGTTTTTTTAGCCACCAGCCCAGACCAGAGCTGGGATTGGAATGACAGCTCTAGAAATTGGAATCCAAACCCAGCCACCTGAGTTTGAGAGAAGCACTAATGCTCCCAGCTTCCATCTACCCTGGCTTAGCCTCCTCTTTTGTCTTGGCTTTTGGTGGTTGCATGGACCTAGAAATACCATAGAGTTGTGATAATACATGTGGCTTCTGCTATTACTTCCACCATGAATCTAGACTCTCAATAACTTAAGGAATGGGGCAGAACCAGCTCCCAAAGTTGCAGCTTTAATCTTAGACGTATTGCTTAGCAAATTAAAGACTCATGTGGTCAGAAAAAAATAAAGATATATAATAAAGACAGATCCAAACAGAAAAAAAAAACCTACAAATGGTTTATAGTATGTTTAAAAATATACGTAGGCCTAGCAGAGAAAAGAAAAAGAATAGAGAAAGTCCTTTAAAAAAAGATATATAATCAGGTGTGGTAGTGCATGCCTTTAATTCCAGCACTTGGAAGGAAGAGGCAGGTGGACCTCTGTGAGTTTGAGACCAGCCTGGTCTATGGAGTGTGATCTAGGACAGCAACAGATACACAGAGAAAACCTGTCTGAAAACCCCCAAAAATAAAAAATAAAATAAAAGAAATAGAGTTTATAAAAGAGTCATGTAAAGATGGAAAATAAACAGAGAATCTGGATGCTATACATTATTCTCTTTGAATTTCTTGACTACTGAGGAAGAAGCAACAAATAATAAAAGACATTTAATCATAAATGTTGTTGGATTAAACCAACCTATGTATTTTGAAAATGCCTTGACTTCAAAATTTAAATCAAATGATGTGCTATTTTGGAGAAGAGGTTTTACTTTTTTTATAAAATGAGAAGGTGACAACTCTCAGACACAGTCTCCTTCTGAGATTACTGGAGGCAGGATCACCATTTTCAGACTGAGACTGAGGAAAGAGCCAGTGGCTGGCTGCTTTGTTTTTGGGATCTTCAGGCTGAACCTCAATTTTTGTCTCTGAGTTTTTTATTAATCGTACTACTGCCTTATGACTGGTTTAATAAAGAGATGAATGGCCAATAGCTAGCCAAGAGAGGATAGGCAGGATTTCCAGGCAGAGTTTGGAAAGGAGGAGGAGGAATCTAGGTGCCTGGATTTCACCAGTAGAGCCCATAGCAAGTCAGACATCCCTTACAGAGGAGAGTTAACCAAAACATGTGACAGAACGTAGATCAAAATATGTGGGTCAATTAAGGTATAAAAGTTAGTTAGGTATAAGCCTAAGCTAAAGGCCAAGCTTTCGTAATTAATAATAAGTCTCTGTGTCATTATTTGTGACTGGCAGTGCAAGAAAGTCCAAAGAAAAAAACAATTAACAGCAGAAAAAACCTCCTAGAGATGTGTTCATAGCTCAATGTGATCTAGATAATTCCGCAATTAAGACTTTATTAATCACTTCTGTGGTGATTCTAGATTGTGTCAAGATGACAGTTAATGCTAACCAACACACTAACTAAACGGAAATTTCTGTGTAATAGAGTAATTCTATACTTATTTTTTCAAGAAGCTAGAAGGGTGATTTTTCATAGTAGTTATACTTTTTATATTGCTACCAGTCATGCACAGGTATTCCAATTTCTACTTATCCTTGCCAGCATATTTTCAGTGATCACTATCAAGAGTATGATGTCCCATTATGGGTTTGATATATACTTCTTTGGACCACTGAGGTTGAACATAATTTCTTGTGGCTGTGTGTGTGTGTGTATGTGCATATCATATATATGCATGTATGTATATATGTGTTATATCTTATTTAGATAAATGTCTTATTTTATTTTCTTGCCCGTTTTGAGCTGACTTGCTTATTTCTCTTTTGTTAAGACCTGGATATTATTTACATATCCTGGGTTTTAATCTTTTATCATATGCTTTGTGAACATTTTGAGGGATGCCTTTTTATTTTGTTAATATTGACCTTTGAGTCACATACTGTTCTAAAATTTGAGCCTAATTTATTAGTTGCTTTTCTTGTTGTTGTGGTAAAATAATTGATAAAAACAACTTAAAAAGGGAAACATTTTTCTCATAGTTTGAGGGTACAGCTCATTACTTTATTCATTTTGTTGCTAGTATAAATAAAATAAATTTATTTTCTAATTATGCATCTAAAATAGTTCTTCAGCAAGTTAAAATAGGATCTTTATTGCATTTCAAGCCAATTATCATCTCAAAGACACTAGGGCATTGAAGAGTGGACAAAGAAATTAAAAAACTATCCCCTGGCCTCTGCTCTCCAGCCTGGAAACACAGGACTGTTACCTCAGACTGAGCATGCCCTGGCTGTGACAGGAAGCCACTAACAGAAACAGAGACTTAAAAGGATTTTAAATATGAGGATTATTATATCATATATTATATCATATCAGAAAGCAGTTCTCATTTATGATACTCAACACATTACAAATGCAATATTAATCTTTTATAAAATATTCTGAAAGCAAGAAATTTCCAAACAAATTTCTGAAAGAAAACAAAGTTGCTTCATTTGCAGAGAATGTGTTTTAAAGAGATATGATCTTTTAGTTTGTAGATGCTGGCATATTCTAGTCTTGTAAAACTTAACAGAATTTTGCATAAACTTTGAAAAATAATCAGCATTTTTGCTTGTTTTTTAGGAACATTCGTATGTTTGCCCATGGTTTTTTTCCTCCATGAGCTAAAATGCTTTGTTTTAAAAAGAATTTATAAGCATTCTCCTTGGAAGAAGATTTAGCAATAGATAATACAAAGTTACTTTAAAAAATTCTAATGAGATGGACATTGTCCTAAGGAAACAGCACTGTTCACACACACACACACACACACACACACACACACACACACAATGAGTTTGTCTCACTAGTTGTCCAAAAATTAAGTCTTGGGAGTTGCAGTTTATTTGAAAATGATTATTAAGGCAAAACATTCCATTTCACATTATTTCTGGGTGTCGGAGCCCTTTTGGTGTGACGGGTTCACTTCTGAATTGAATATTAGTATGTTGAGGCTATGCTAGGAAATTTCATAAATGACACAATCCCTTTGTGAAATAATTTCCTTAAAACTAATGAGACATGTGACAACTAATTGACTAGTAGGCAGATTAAATGATTGACTGATGCATTGGAAACAAAAACAGAAGCACAAGCATCATAATTTTGTATATGTATAAGATTTTCAGAAACAATAAATATTTTAATTCATCAATATACTCCTCATTCAAAGACCAAGAATAGGCATTAAACTGTGTTGCAAGGTACATATATACCCCCGATAGCTGATGCCGCTATTGTGATTCCATAGGACTCAACTGCACCAACCCAAGGGCAATTTATTAGAAAAGGCATTTCAAATAATGTAAATAGTTAAAGAGAAATTATCTATCTTCCCCAAACTCACAAAGCAGTCATCAGTGTTATCATTCAGATAACCTCAAATCATAACTTCACTGGAACTCATAGATCTTAGAAATATTGAGAAAATCATGAAAATAAATCACGAATTCTATTAAATTAGAGCCAGTTGCCACCACAGCAGAGAAAAATCGTAGGCTTGTAAATTACCAAAAGGAAATTTCCTTCTTAGGGTGCTTGATTTCCACATTCGGAAAATTAGGATGAGGCAAAGTTTTGGTAGAAGGCACAGCAGTGTCTGTCATCTTAGAGAAAACCACAAGAATAGCACGGCCCTCTCTGCAATGGAAGCAGAATCCTTTATTACATGGTTTCCCACGCACTCAACAGCCTGCAGAGCTAACTGTAGGGAGGAATCAGCCTCTGAGATCAACCGTCTTAAAGGAAAGGCCTTCGAGTCAGCCTTGATTTCTTTCTCTCCTATTGTCAGTGAAACCTGTCGCCATGGCGCTTTGGTTGTGCCTTCAAGAGCCTGCCATCACCCCTCTGCAGCCATCCTGCCACCAGCCACCATCGTCTGGATTAGCAGTCTGTAAACTACAGTGAGGACACAGAGAGAGACACAGAGGGACATCTGGCTGTTTCTAAATGTTTACACGTACCCCATGGCCGCTGGAGTACTTTAACCGTAGAGTTGAGGCGTTGCCACTCAGACTACCTTAGAAGTACCTCTTCGAAGGTCACCTCGGCAAAGGGCTTCTAGTCTTTCCAGGATAGCACCCCTCAGCCTGTGGTGGCCTTCTTCTATGCTTTGCTTCTCAGCATCCATCCTCAGTGGACTACCTTTGTCTGTTGGCACATTCTCTGCCTCCTAAGAGATACAGGGATAGTGTGTCCTCTTCTTTCATTGGCTCATTCTTATGTGTGCCAGGCCTTGTTTGGTATAGGTGATTATTATATGAATGTTTCAATTCAGTTGACTGAACTTTTTAGACATTTCATCCAACCCAACTGCAATTTATTAGAAAGGACATTTCAAATAACGTAAATAGTTAAAGGTAAGAATTGCAGACGGATAAGAAGGCCTTTTAGTGCCGGCAATCCTGAGTCCTTCAGTTCACAAGGCCAAGGTGCTGGATTAGCAGAACTACAGCTCTAAGCCTTGAGAGTCTGGGCCTATCGCTCCAGGTTTTAGAAACCAAAGGTTTATGGCTTGAACACTCAAGGTCGAGGCTTATTGCTCTGGCTTTAAAGACCTTGGGACTTAGCAGCTTTTCTCATCTTCAGTTTCCAACCACAAGGAAAGGCGGCAGCAGAGAGCGTCAAGTTTCGGCGTATAGCAACAGCAGGCAGCAGCGCTCTTGGAAACCAAGAGTCTTAGTTCTACTGTGCTAAGTGTTAAGGCTTTTCGCCCCAGGATGTCTGAGACACTTGGCCTTGGGGACGGATGGCTCCCTGGAGGTCCTCTAGCCACGTGGGAGATCTGCAGCTTCCCTTTGCTGGGCTCTTCACAGCCTTCCACAGTTCCTCAGCCAGAGTTCTCCGCCGTCTTTCACCTTCCGGCTTCGGCGTGACTCAGTGCCTCTGCCACCTCTTTCCACCACCCTTGCTGTGCAGCCACACACAGTATGGCACTCTTCAGCTGGCTTCCTATTGCCACTGTTGCTGTTGTCACAGGTGTGGCACCTTCCTCTCCATGGCTGTCTTTGCTGTTGGTCTGCTCCTTTGCTTCCTCTGTCCTTGCGGAGCGTTGCCTGCTCAGCCTGCTCTCCTCACGGCACAGAGCAGAAACAAGCAAGAAAAGACGATTCAGGAGAGTCTTTCAGTCCGGCTTCATGCTATAGCACCAGGAAACAGCACAGGAAGGGACCTCTCAGAAAGTGAGCTGAACCACCAGAAAAGGGGATAACACCCGAGGATTGTGTTTGCACACATGAAGGACCATGTTTATATCCACAGTGGGTGCTTTTGGGGCCACCAGGAAGAGTGTTTCACCTCTGGCCTAGGTGGAAAAGTTGCAGGGTCACCTAGAATTCAATGAGACTTGTGATGGCAAAAAGTGATTGCAAGCTTGTTTGAAGCTGCCCTGGTGCACAGCAGAGGTTTTTGAAGGGCCCATGAAGTGTTCAAAGCAGAGAGCTTGGAGTGAGGGCGGTCAGAGGGTTCCCTGGCAGGTGGTCCTTCACCAGAGGAAGTGATGGCTCTGCCAATGGGTCAATTAGCGCATCAAATTACCTTGATTCCTAAGAGTTTTGATGGAAAAATAAGCACCAAGGGGTGCTTCCAGCAAAGTACCACGTTTCAGCGACTTAACAACTATAACAGCTGCCTATTCACACCTCCATCTCTGCCCGGAGCCCCAGGGAAAGGTGCCCCTCACCTCTGTCATGAGAGGATTAGGGGAAAGGAATGATAGCTAAAGTCAGGATATTCACATTTCTGGCTTTATCTTTTTCTCCCAACCACCTATGCCTATGGTGTGTGTGTGTGTGTTGTGTATGGTGTGTGTGTGTTGTTTTTGTGTTCATGTGCATATATGTGTGCATATATTGTGTATGTATATGCATATATACATATGTGTGGGTTTTTATGTATACATGTGGATGTGCGTGTATGTGTGGACATGTGTAGGTGTGCATGTATGTGCATGTGTATCTAGAGGTCACAGAGTAGTCATGAACTCATGTTTCTCTTGTTCCCCCTGCCTTAGTATTGGGATCACAGGCATGCTATCATGTTTGGTACAACAATTGCTTTTATTCTAAATAAAATGAGGTCGTGTCTTTGGGGCAAAGCACTCTGTTTGTAGAAAGTCTCCTTAAAAAACTAAGTAGCTAACCTGAGGATTAACCATTAAGCCAGTACCCATCCCTCAACCTGATGGACTACAGACGTTTCCATATGGCAGCATTGAGTAGGTCCTGGAGGATGGAGACCCAGAACGGTGTAACGGTGGCTTAGTGCTTGGGAAGAAACCAGGTGAGAGAAGGAGAATTTTAGAGACAATTCATGGAGTTGGCCAGAGAAGACTTTCAAGAGCACTGAGTTTTGTTTCCTCTCCCGCTTCTCCCAAGCATTTAGTATGTCACCTGACTTTCAGTTTGTGAACTTTGGAGATTCACAGCCTAAGCGAGGCACGAGCATAAGACTGCTGGGTTTTATTTGAGTTACCAGTCAAATGCTAGAACTTTAAGTATGACTTACAGCATTTTGGAAGGAACATAGGTGTAATTGCATGCAGAAAGCACACCCAGGTTTGTTGACAGTAATTTTTTTATCAGTGATATTGGAGGAAATATTTATCCCCGTATTTCTTTAACTTTACCTCATTAGTCCTAAAAATTCTATTGGGATAAATTTTCCCAGTTTAAGTTTTTCATGAAAATTAACATTAATCATTAAGGCTCCATAACTTTCGGTGAATGATGCTGTCCTTTGTTTTCATATGTTATTCTAAGTTAGGAGATGGATTGCTCTTGAATGAGTAGATATCCCAACTACATTAAAAACAATCTTCTTCCCTCATATTAAATAAAATGTTTGAAGAACTATGCATAATATTTCAAGAACAAAAGCCTATCATATGATATGCAATAAACAAAACTGACACCATGCCTTACCAAACCCTGCTGTTTGGAAACAATCATAGGCACTAGTCTCCTTAAAAATGTAAAGTATCCTTTACACAGTGTAAGTTAAAAAATAGTGTTTATAGTTCATGTTTCTAGAAGCTGTGATTTCACTAAGCCATAGAGAACTTGGCCTTTCTTTGCATAAGACAGTGTGTCAAGTATAATGTCTTTCTTAGACCTGTAGGAATTAAAAAGGGGGTGGGGGAGAGGGAAGATGGGGAGAGGTGGACGAGATCTCTCCATTTGCTGCATTTTATTCTGACCACAGTTAAAGCAATATTTATTTTCCTCCTCATTGCTTCTCGCAGGCCCCTTAGTAAATCAAAAAAGTAAACTCCCAGGTTCATTGTGTCAGGGGCTTACTTCTCGGCTCCTCCAGTTGCCACAGTAACAAATTAGAAATTTGCATCTCTAAGAGAATTATTTAATGCTCATGTGTAAGCCCTTTATTCTTTGGGGCTTGGCCTTTTGCAAGGAAGCTTCTGGTAGACATCGGGCCTCGAGGTCATACTGTACAAGCTCTGAACGTAGGTGGCCCTGGTCCCCCCTTTTCAGCTGGATGATTCATGCCCAGGGAAGAGAGTGTCGTGCCAAGTCTTTGTGGAACCGTGGGCATCTGAAAGGCTGTGCCTGATTAATTTAGCCGCCGTTTGTTTTAACCTGTAACTTCTTCCCATTGCTCATTAGCTAACCCGTGTGTAATTGAGTCATGCGTGTTAAAGCAGCACAGCCGACCCACAGGAGCAGGTCCCTCATTCAAATGGCTGTGAAGCTCAGGACAACAGTGCCAAAAATGCAGACGGTTCTGCAGACTCAGATGTGCTAAGAAGATGAACAGTTTTGCTAAAGAGAGATTTGTTTCCTTTGCCGTAAGCCTGGTATGTTCCTCCAGTGTGGGAAGAAACCTCCCAGGGCGGAGAGGTAATGGAGAGTGGCGGGGGGGCTTGGTTACTCCTGGGTAACTTGCTCTAGACCTAAGAAGACCGGGCTGACATGAAAGTTGCCATCTTCTGTTGCCAGCAGATATGGAGATGAGATCTGGACACAAAGAAAGTGGTGCAAGTTTTATCTCTACCCAGAGCTCTGCTCACTGTGCCTCCCAAACTGAGAAAGCCCTGAGTTTGCTGCAACTAAAGGACAAAACAAAGCAAAATGTGTCCAAAGAACTGCCCAGCCTGCAGTCAAGAGCGAATGCAACTGGGTGTGGTGGCATAACCCTGAAATCCCAGCACTTTGGAGATGGAGGAAGAAACATCAAGGCTCCAAGGGTCCCTGAGCTACATAGCAAGTCTAAGGACAGCCTACGCTGCAAGATGCCCTGCCTCCAACCAATATCAAAAAGGATGAATCCAAAATAAATTCCTGGTCACAGAAGCATTCTTTGCAACATACCAAAGATGGAATCCAGCCATTTATCTACTCAGGGCACAAATGGCTCAACAAGATGTGGTCTACATTGGCCATGGGATGCTTTTCAGCCTTGAGAAGGCAGGGCATCAGACATGCCGTGCTAGTATATATCTTGAAGGCATTATGGGAGATTAAAGAAGCCAATCACAAAGGCATACTTTATGTTTCCGTTTATGTGAGGAACATAGGCCAGTCAAATTCATAGCATCAGAAAGCAATTCGGGGGTTGCCAGTTTTTGGTTTGGTGAGCTTGAACCTGTTTGAAGTGATAGAATGATGCAATTTGGAAGATGAGAAAGTGCTGAAGGTTGGCTACTTAATAGCATGGATATATATATATATATTTAAATTGATGAAAATGGTAAAGCTAGTCATATATTGCCACGTCCACAGCAGTGACTGCCGTGTAGTGACAAAATGCCTCTGCGCTGGCTTTTGCCAGCTGGATTGGGGTTAGAGCTTCCTGGAGTGAAGCCCCAGGTGGTCCCCTGGCAATCAGTGGTCGAGATAGGACCTGATGCCATAGGCAGATCTCATATCTGGAGATGGCCCTGAGAGCGAGCCCTCCTGACACCTTGCCTGATCTTTCTCTGTATTTCTAATCTTTTCTGTTTTTAGCTGACCGCTTACCAAGAGATCAAAGTACGTCCTTGGCTCGGCCCCACCTTTCATTAAAGCAGTCCTTGAGGAAATAAAGTATGCCCCACGCCACATGAGCCTGGGAAACTTTATTAATTATGATACAAAAACGGCTAAAGTTGATATGTTACGAGGGAATCTTCATAGTGAATCAGATTTAGAGAGAAAAGGAGAGTTAGATAAAATTCCCCAGCGCACTCCTTGATTCACTTCCTTATACAGGAGCCTATGATGAGCAAATAGATGGGTTAATGTTGATGGACAAAGACTGTTATATTATACTTTCAACTTTATGGATAGGCTTGCTAGATCCCAACCCCCATGATGTCTGCCGCATAAAAAGGTACTAAAAATATAGTTCAACAGGTGCAGAGAACTGATTAGGTATATTTGGTCACTAGATGAAATAAAGGGTTAAGAGGAGGAAGGGCCATGATAGCGATAATGAGACAGAAACTTTCTGTTCATAAGATGTAACCACTTGCCTGAGGCTTACAGTCCCAAGGACAGGAATTCCCCTTCTAAGAGTTACAGTCCCAAGGACAAGAATTCCCCTTCTAAGGATGCTTAGTGACTAACACCTATTCCTGATAATACACTTTTAAACATTGCTAAAATTAAACATTACTAAAAGAAGTTTTCATACTGTGCCAACTGATGATACATGACTTTCTGACTTGTTCTTTGTTTAAATACTATATAATGAAAGCCTGATTTTAGTAAAATCGCAGCAGATTCTCACTACACAGTGTGTCTGTCTGTCATTCCCTTGCGTCGTATCCTGGCTATCCTATCCTTCACCCTGTTCTCCCGTGGATAGTGGTCTCCAAGAGGGACGGTCCGTGGCAATATATATGTATGTATATATGACTAAACAAACAGCAGTTTAAATTATAATTTATTTATAATTAATTAAATTATAATTAAATTATTTTATTTTCATTAAATTTTAATTTCAATTATAATATAAGTTTAATTAACTATACTAGCACATATTTAATATAAGTATATATTTTAAGTTAGACTTGATGGATAGGTTGACATAGCCCCTTTCTGAAGGGCAGAGATGACAGGTCCTTACTCCAGTAAGAACAGACTGGATATGCTCACCGTGAAAGAAGGTAAAGCGGGGCCAGAAGGGTGCTGGCCTCTGTGTGGTGATGGAGTCACCAGCTCCTCCCTCATTGATGCTAGCTGTATTCATACTCCTGAAAAGGAAGAACATTTTAAATATGATCCTTGGATGTTCTGGAGGTGGGAAGTTAATCTAGTAAGGATCTTTAAAACATACTTTTGGTTGTCTTTTTTACCTCTCCTCCTCCCTCGGAAGCGTGTGTGTGTGTGTGTGTGTGTGTGTGTGTGTCTGTTCACAAGTGCATTACTATCCAACTTATTTTTTGGGAGAGTCTCTCACTGAACCACGGGCCATTTATTCGGCCAAGCCTAGCCTTGCTTTAAGTCACCTGTCTAAAAGGTACGGAAAGCACATGAGGTACAAAAAGTCCTGTGTCTTTTAAGACCCCTTTTAAGGTCCAAAACAATAAGTTCAGAAGTTTAGACTACTTGCAGTTTTCCTTCAAGTATAGAGCTATGAACATCTTTCCAATATGATTAGCTTCAAATTACTTTTTTTTTAATACCTAAGGACCAACACAGTGCCTGGTATATGGGTGCTAGGCTTTAAAAAAAATCAATGATACTCTACCTTGCACAGTTGCATTCATTTCCAGTGGAATTCTTGCTGAAAGGCTGCATTTTAAATGCATTTCTGTAAAATGCCATTATCATCATCTTTACCCTGTGAGCTCATGTCTAGTTCACTAAATGGTGCGACCCATTTATGAGTTTGCTGGGTTTATTGGAATATTTTTTAAAGCAATTAATGATCCCAGGAGAGACCCCACATGTTTGTAAATTCTGTATATGCTTGCAAAGGTTCCTTATAAGATGCACTTTTCTATGCCATATTCAGCAAAAATGCCCTGATTTCACACTAGCCAAGAGGATTTGGTAATATGTGACTATCATATCACAGACTAGTAGATCAAAGACTTTGCATTCATGAATAAGCCTGGTTGTCTGAGCTCTGAGTCATCTCATTGACACCTACAGCGGGAACCTTTCAGGTATGAGACAGAGGCAAATACAAGTAACTGATGGTAAAGAATAATAGATAAAACCTGAATGAACAAATCATGTCCTTAAAAAAAGATTGGATACATCGCTACAAATGAACAAAAATACAATGAAATGTTTCCAGATGTTAGCCATACATTCCTGTATGCATGGCATTAGTTCAATCTCCACCCACTCACCACGACACTTCTATGCCTTGCTCATGAACATGTGTGTGACACGCTCTCCCAAAGCTTTCTCCAAGCTTCCTATGTTTCAGATGCATGATCTACATCACCTGCTTCCTTGTTGTGCTATCCACAGGAACTCATGCAATTCCTCCCCAATAAAAGATGCTTGGTAGGTATATGTCCACCAGGTTAAATTTGTGCCTATACGTGAAGTTCCTGAGGGTGTACTTTGTAATTCATAAATCAGGTTAAGCAAATATTTCTAGACTGCAAACTTAACATATTTGAAATCAGTTGTGCTGAAGACTGCTTTACAATCTGTTTCCAGGAAATAAGGCCTTACAGAACTGTTAGTGTGCTTAATGTTTCCTATGACTTGTCAAACTATCTAGATTTCAAAGCTGCATCTTTCTGGCTCAAAAAAAAAATTCCATTGCTCCAGAATAAAATCCCATACTTTCTAGTTACTCTGTATTACCTCTCCCCTTGTGCTGGCAAGACCAGTAGTTGCTGTGTCTGTAGGTTCACTGAGTCTGAATTTTTTCTCCCAGGGCCAGGACTGCACACACTAGGTAGACACATATCTTCCTCCCAGTGCTATTCTATTGCACATAAATGAATCACATAACACCTGACCTTCGGCGTCTGCTATCCATCTAGCACAGATCTACTTTACTTGTGTTTTCTTTAGAAACGTTGAGGACTCATTACTTATAATTTTGTTAGTGAACTATGTTAAGGTACGGCATCTTCAATTAACAAAAGGAAAGACGCAGTTATCTTTTTCTGAGCACTACGGAAACTGAAGGAAGGGAAGCTGTTAGCCTTTAGCTTATTTCAGAAAGAGGCATTCAGAGCAAGAACCACGAAGAAAGAGAACAGAGCCATTTCCCTCTACAATATCTTATAATCCTTTCCCAATCTAATCACCATAACAATATACCCTGTGTGGAGTCAGGGGTTTCTTTAGAGGATTCAGTTTTGCCTTGAGTGACTTTGATCACTGGCATGCCCTATTATAATAATGTACTTTCTTTTTTTTTTTTTTTTATCACAAATAACCACAGTTTGTGAAATCCAACCCTGGAGGTGTAATTTCCCTGAGAACCAATGCTATTTCCTGGTTTCAACACCTTGTATTTTACATAGTCCGTCAATCAAGAAAGCATGCCTATGAAATATGTACCATCTAGTGCACTGGAGGGCCACAGTAAAATGGCTATCTTATATGAGGAAATTCAGAGTCCTAGGGAACAATGACTGGGGGAAAATGCAATAAAAGCAGGTTTTGCTCCAAGTCTTGCCATTTAAGTGGAGAGTCTAGTATTCTTCAGTATCAACTGTGGCCTTAACACCTAGAACATTGTAGTGGAAAAGCCTTTTCATGTTCAGACAGCTGGCCTTTCAGTGACCACTGTAAGATGGGTGTTTTGAGAGGGACACTTGCTCCCTGAGAAGATGCTCACATGCTTTCTCTGACAGAGAATTCACAACTTAGAAGTCACTGTTCTGGCCTGATCGAATTCCAACCTGGAGTAGCCAACTTGAGCCACAATTCCCAATACTTATCTTTTAAGAACACAGACACACATTTCTATATATTAATTTTTTTCTCTATATTAATTTTATCTTATGTGTATAGGTGTGCCTGCATATATGTCTGTGGCCATGAACATGTCTCATGCCCACAGAGATAAGGGATGCTAGATCCCCTGGGATGGACTACAGAGAGTTATGAGACACCATGTAGGTCCTGGGAACTGAATCTAGGTCCTCTGGGAGAGCAACCAGTGCTCTTAACTCTAGAGCCATCATACCAGCCCCAGTTTCAGCACGAAAAATTCTACATCCTGATGTGGGATTCCCCTTTGTATGCTGTGAATACGATTGGTTAATTAATAAAGAAAACTGGCTTGGCCTGATAGGGCAAAAGAATAGAGGTAGTCAGGGAAAACTAAACTGAATGCTGGGAGAAAGAAGGGTAGAGTCAGAGAGAAGCCATGTATCCCTCCCAGGGACAGGCGCTCGATGGAATCCTGCTGGTAAGCCACAGCCACGTGGCAATACACAGATTATTAGAAATGGGTTGAATTAAGATGTAAGAGTTAGCAATAAGAAGTTAGAGCTAATGGGTCAAGCAGTGATTTAATTAATACAGTTTCTGTGTTGTTATTTTGGTTCTGGGAGGTAGGGACGAACAAGAGGCCTCCTTCAACAACATCCTTAGAAACCTAGTGCAGAAACTCAGCACAGAACAAACTGGAATGGCCAGTTAACCTGTCTCAGCCCAGAGCTTACAGGACTAGAGAAGGCATGATGTGGGTGCTGGGTGGGAGAGGGTGGGTTTGATTTACAAAGTCAAGGAGACACCAGAAAGAAATACATTAAAATCTGTTTTTCCATCGTCTGAACACCATGGCCTCTGATTGTTAAAATTTCTGAAGACTTCGTCTATATTTCTATAACTTTTTTATCCGTGTCTTGGGGCCACAGCTGCTAGGTATAGTGAGTCATAGACACTTGTTAATAAGACTGAAACAAGATCAAAGGTGTTTTCTTAGGAATATCATGTGTTGGAGAGTATTATTTTAAGGAGTGTGACTTTTATTTATACTGCATTTGTTTAACACTGTGAAACTGTGGTTCGCTGCCTGTCTAAAACACCTGGCGGTCCCAATAAAGAGCTGAACAGTCAATAGCAGGGCAGGAAAAAGGATAGGTGGGGCTGGCAGGCAGAGAGTTTAAACAGAAGGAGAACTGGGGAAGAAGGAGCAATGTGAGAACAAGGAGAGGAGGACATCAGGGGCCAGCCACCCAACCAGCACGGAGTAAGAGTGGAAGTAAGATACACAGAAGTAAGAGAAGGAAAAGGCCGGGGGCAAAAGGTAGTCTAATTTACAGTCTAATTTATCTAAGAAAAGCTGGTCAGAAAGAAGCCAAGCTAAGGCCGGGCATTCCTACTAAGAATAATCTTCTGTGTGTGATTTATTTGGGAACTGGGTGGTGAGGCCCTCAGAAAGCCAAAAGAGTGAAATATCACACAACAATCATGTGTGTCTTAAAACAATGTGTGCTCAGTATGAGAACCCCTAGAGACAAGGAAACCCAAAGGAGCCAGAGAAGCTTTCAGATGTGAGAGACAGACTGGAAGGAAGTAGCGACCCGCAGCAGAAAGAAAATGCAGACATGTCTGGAGAAAACTACTCAAGAAATGTGATGAGGAGAGGGGAAGAGCAGGCAGGAGAAATGGCAGCATCTCCAAAGACTGCTTCTCAGGGCTGATGGAGTCACCAAGGGCTGGACTTTCTCCTCAGGATCACCAGTTGATAGCTAAATCTGGGCATTTGTTATGACTGTGAAACCGTTCCCCAGGTGCAGTAAAGTTTGAAGACCATTGAATTGCCAGTTATGGGGCTGTGTGTTTGTCATCCTAGCACACAGGAGGGTGAAGCAGGAAGTTCAAAGTCAACCGGGGCTACTGGTGCACTGTTGTTTCAAAACAAACAAAGAAACCCCCTCAAAACCAAGCAATGACAAAATGGCAAAAACAAACAAAAACTCATTTATTTAAAGCTTTGGGGATATTCTATTGGGCCTTTATAGGATGTTTTGCTCCTTGAAAAGGTCAGTTACCTTAGTAGGAGATGCCTTAATTACACAGGGATGGGTAGGGGGGGCGGGGTATCTATCTCACAGGTACTCCAAGGGCCGACATGACATTATGAGGCAAGAAACCTCCCAAGACGCTACTGAGCCACTGAGTTGGTTTTCTGTTAGCGGTCTATTGCTGAAAATCCTTGAGAGCCTGCTTCAGAGAAAACTACGCTTTCATTTGCACGTGGTCATCACCTGAAGATTGCTTGAGGGTTAGGGACGGGGACATGTCTACTCCTTAGCTCGAGAACCCCACCTGGTACAGACCTGTGTTCTCCTCACCTGCAGGAACTATCACTTGTTTTAGTGATCTTAACCACCTGAATGGTGTAGGATGAAAGCTCAAAGTAGTTTTCCTTTACATGTTTCTGATGGATAAGGATGATGAACATTTTTTAAAGTGTTTCGTAGCCATTTGAGTTTTCTTTTTTAAGAATTCTCTTTCTAGATCCTGTGCCTGTTTTTAAATTGAGTTGTTTTCCTTGCTATCTAGTTTCTTGCATTCATTATATAGATATTAACCCTCTATGGATTGTGTAGTTGGTAATCTTTTTTTTGTTTTTCATTTTGAAGGCTGTTTGTCTGAGTGATGGTGTCCTTTGCTGTGCAGCTTTTCAGTTTCATGAGGTCCCATTTATTAATTGTTGATTTTGGTGTTTGTGTTAATGGTGTTCTGCTCAGAAAGTCTTCTCTTGTGTCAACGAGTTCAAGGCTATTCCCTAATTTCTCTTCTATCAGGTTCATTATATCTGGCTTTGAGGTCTTTGATCCATTTGGAGTTGAGTTTTGTGCAGGGTGATAAGTATGGATCTGTTTAAATTCTTCCACATGCAGACATTCAGTTTGAACCATATCATTTGTTGAAGATGCGGTCTTTTTTACTGTGTACATTTATGGTTTCTTTATCAAAAATCAGGTTCCTGCCTATAGGTGTGTGGATTTATGTTTGGGTCTTCAATTTGATCCATTGATTGATTTGTTTGTTTTTCTCCAGTGCCATGGTGTTTTTATTACTACAGCTCTGGAGTCTGCAGTGCAATCTGAGATCCTGACTGGTGACACCCCAACAGTTCCTTTATTATTTAGTATTGTTTTTAGCCATCCTATTCTCTCTCTCTCTCTCTCTCTCTCTCTCTCTCTCTCTCTCTCTCTCTGTGTGTGTGTGTGTGCTTCCACTTAGATTTGAAAATTGTCCTTCAAGTTCTGTGAAGTATTTATTGTATTGAATCTTCAACGGAGATTGTATTGTATCTATAGACTGTTTTTGGTAGGATGGTCATTTTTACTATATTAATCCTACCAATCTATGAACATGGGAGATCTTCCCATCTTCTATTATCTTCTTCAATTCCTTCCTTCAGTGTCTTAAAATTTTGCACATACAAGTCCTTCACTTGCTTAGTTAGAGCTACTTCAAGGTATTTTATATTTCTTGAGGCTACTATAAAATGTATTTTTTCCCTGATCTCTTTCTCAGTCTGCTGTCAGTTGCAATAGAAGGATACTGATTTTTGTGAGTTAGTTAGTTTTTTTCCTGAAAGTGTTTATCTGCTTTAGGAGTTTCCTGGTGGAATTTTTAAAGTCACTTATGCATACTATCATATCACGCGCAAATAAAGATACTTTGGCTTCCTCCTTTCCTATTCGTATCTCCTTGATCTCCTTCAGGTGTCTTACTGCTCTAGTTAGGACTTCAAATACTGAAGAGAACTGACACCTTCTTCCGTTCCTGATTTTAGTGGAATTGCTTTGAGTATTTGTTCATTGAAGTTGATTTGGCCTTTGACTTGCTGTTAACTGCCTTTATTATGTTGAACTATGTTCCTTGTATTCCTAATCTCTCCAGGACTTTTTTTTTTTTTAATCATGAACGGGTGTTGGATTCTGTCAAAGGCCTTTTCTGCATCTAGAGAGATTTTTGTCTTTCAGTTTGTTTACACTGCAAATCACATTAATTGATGTACTATGTTGAACCATTCCCGAATCTCTGGGATGAAACAAACCAGCCCTTTCTTTTTTTTTGTTTTTGTTGTTGTTTTTTTTTTTTTTTGTTTTTGTTTTTGTTTTTGTTTTTCGAGACAGGTTTTCTCTGTGGTTTTGGAGCCTGTCCTGGAACTAGCTCTTGTAGACCAGGCTGGCCTCGAACTCACAGAGATCCACCTGCCTCTCCCTCCCTAGTGCTGGGATTAAAGGCGTGTGCCACCACCGCCCGGCCAAACCAGCCCTTTCTTAAAGGACTGATCTAGTACACGTGAGACCAGTAACACCAGAGAAATAATAAGTAGTAGAAAACTAAAAGAAAAGCATATCAGAATTTCGAATTGTTTATGTAATAATTGTGTAGGGGGGTAGAAGCATATTTCTCCCTTACAATACACAGTGGTCTGCAAGTGTAAAACATTTTGGGGGGGAATAATAGCAATACTATCAGTGTTTCACTATGCCTCTGCTGAAATGCAATTCTGTACCCAAATGAATCCTAAAATGCCAGACATTGGTTCTCCACAAAAAAAAAAAAAAAAAAAAAAAAAAAAAGTGAGAGCATTTCAAAATGGTGCCTCCCTTCTAAGTAAACGTTTCAGGCTCCAGAATCCAGGAAACTGCTTCTTAGATTTCTCTGTGCTATTGTTAATAAAATACAGATTAAA
This sequence comes from Alexandromys fortis, assembly GCF_014885135.2. Taxonomy (NCBI): domain Eukaryota; kingdom Metazoa; phylum Chordata; class Mammalia; order Rodentia; family Cricetidae; genus Alexandromys; species Alexandromys fortis. The sequence goes on along the minus strand of NW_026067987.1, from coordinate 2,066,155 downwards.
ATTTCCGAAGGGATTTGGCTTCCTAGGGTATCGCATTACTCCTAGTTCTCTTTTCCCTAAGATCCCAGCTTCTGAGAGGCTGGTAATTACCAGAAGCCGATGGGGCAGAGCGAACTGCAAAAGCGAAACCCGCCCCCTTCCGTTTGCTGCCAAGTCGGAAACCACCTCTGTCTTTCCTTCCTGAAACCGAAGATTCCAGCTTGCCTTTCCCAATATCACTCTCCTTTCTGTGAGGACTTGGGTCTTGAAAACCTCGGGAAGCCCTAATGAGCCCACGAGGGCTACTGTAATATTAATGCGAAGCAAATAATAATAAAAAATAAACTAAAATAAGCCGCCACAACAGGACAAAAGCAAACTCCAGTGCCCTCTCCTTGGTGTGTATGGAAGAAATTATGTTGCCCCTCCTTATAAATAAGGGCTTTGCAACGTGTCGCTCCTTTTCTGCGGCGGAGGGGGGACTTATTGATGCTGCATCTGTTTTGTCAGAGCATCAGCTAATGGAGAAAGTTAATTGTGTTGGTTGTGAGGCCACCTGTCACACACATGCCTCATTTCCATACTAATGGTCCAGCAGTGTCAGGCAGTGTGCTCGCTGCAGTCACAGCTCCTGCCTCTTTGGAAACGTGGGCCAAATGTGCCCATGCAGCAACTGTAGGCCTCCGCGAGAATGCCTCTAGTATTGTGCACAGGAGTTCAGCTTAACCCCTTGCTGGCGACTCCAAGGTGGCTGCCCAGGAAGAGTGGCTATGCGCTAATGTGTGACCCAAGGCCACGATGAGCCTGTAGTGTTGGGGCTTTGGAGCCCTCGTCAGGGGTGTGAAGAGAGAATGGGGGAGGATTGCTGAAGTCCCCTATATTTGACTTCTTCTTTAATGACAGTTTCTGTATGTAATTGCATTGTGTATTAACTCTTCCCCCTCCTGCCAAACACCTACACCACCACTACACATAGACACACACACGGACACACACACATACATATACACACCCTTGGCCTTTTGGAATGACTCTGCTTACCTGGGAATATTTGCAAGTATATCCTGTAGAGGCCAGTTTTAGACTCCTAAGCAATAAGATGTCTTATTCTCTTACCTAAATTTCTCAAGCCAGTCAGATGAGAAAGGGTTGTATCATAGTCAATAGGGTCAGGCGTCATCTTACGCTACTTTAGTCAAACCCTGTAATCCCTGAAAAATCTGAGACATCAATGCTGCAGCACAGAGCCTGCTGGCTATTTTAGGGGCTAACTATTAGATTTAATGTGAGAGAAGTGGATGTCTCCTTATCTTGGCAAGCCGATAAAAATCAAATGCCATCCTTCCCTGCTCCTGATACTGTCTAGAACCTCGGAAAATTCCAAGTTCAGCCAGTGTCTTTGGGATCCTTTTGTAGACAGCTGTCTGCGACCTCAGGTAGCCACCATAAAGGGACTTGGGGCTGTGGGTCAAATGCTGCAGCGCTGCCTGCTCTTAGAGAGAAGGGCGACACATGGGCCAGGCAGCTTATGATTTTGAATGGCCAATTTTGGTGGAATTGATGATTATTTTAAACAGAGCTCTAGCTAGTATTATATCAGTGTAAGTTTTGAATGGATATCACAGTCATTTGGAGAAACAGTTCAAAGTCAGAAAGCTAGTGGCTCTGCTCACAATGGGAATGAAACATCCTACTCAGGCACATCACTGATCACAGGACGCTGCCTCTTCAGGGAGCTCCAGGAAGCCCCGCCCAGGCCACAGAGACTACAAGAGCAAAGATAGGGGTGTGGGTGTGTGTGGGAGGGTGGGAATGGAGAGGTGTTAGGTTTTCCCAAATGATGGCTGCCAGGTCTGAATTTACTATCATGCTACAGCTTTTGCAACAACAAAGAAGAGAGGAGTTTAGGTTCCAGAGAGGACCCAGCATGAATTCCAAAGGAAAACTGGATCACTGCGGTCACTCTCAATCCCTGGTCTTGAAGAACTTCAAGCCAGACCACCTGAAGACAAATCTCTTCCACATGTCCCTGCTATGGAACTCCTGCTTCTACACGACTCTCTTTGGAACAGAGGGCAGCTTTTGTTTTCCTTCACACAAAATGGAGTAGCAAGAAGCTTTCTCTGAGCATTTGGATCCAAACTATTAGCACATCAAGTTTGTTAACATCCACAGCCATCAGTAAATCAATCAATCCTCTCATCAGTGAAAGAGAACATTTCCTTTTTCCTTTTCCTCCCTTATCTCTGCTCTTCTTTTCCTCTCTCCATATGCACACACACACACACACACACACACACACACACACACACACACACACACATGCCTGATCCTCCTGAAGGCTGATTAAGAACCCTCCTGAGAAAGTATAAATTTGATAAATCATTGTCTTCCAAAACTTGATAAGAGAGTTATGTGAATTGATTTGTATTGCATGGCAGTTTCTTCTGAGATTAAAATCTTCCATTTTGAAGAGAAGCTCATTGAAATTCAGGATCTGGAGGTAAAACGAAGGCTCAGGAAGTAAAAACTAAACTAAAAGAGCTTCAGGCAGCCCCTGAGACAAAGCAGGTTACTAACTAGGTTCTGCTCTTGAGAAGCATACCTTAGCAGTACTGACTGCCGAGGAACTGCAATACAAACTGAGCTAGAAGATGCTCAGGCCAGCAGAGTTGCCTGCAAGCAACAGCCCAGCTTAGCCGCCTGGAGAAAGCAGAAACCTGCTGAACTGCATAGAAGAAGCAGAGAGCAGCCAAACTTCTCAATTAAGGCTCAGAGCTACCTGGGAAGGGCACTTTCCAATCTGTCGCACCACCTGTAGGTCATGCAGTGTGCCCCAAGTTTCCAGCTTTTCAAACTGTCACCTGTGTTGGGGTGAGTTTTGGTGATGCACCTGTCTTTGCGATATTTCTTCTCCTTAAGCAACCTCTCCCTCGTATTCCTGTATACCCCAAGAAAACTTACTGGTTCACCAAGCTGGACTCTGGAAGTATCCTATCTGGGATAAGTAGCTGTTTGCTTACATCTCCTCAAGACACAACAATTAGCAATTGGAGTTGCTTCATAAATGTCCCATGAGGAATTGTAGGAACGTAAAGAGAGGATGTAGAAGCAGGTAGAAGTATTCCTCCTACAAAATATAAAATTTGAAATAAGTTCTGAAGGATTTGGGATGGCCAATGACTGGAAGACCATTGCAAGCTTGTGTATTGGTATATGTCAGATAAGCCTGTCTCTGGGTTGAATGCATTTTGTGGGAGAGACAAAGATGTGTGTGGGAAAGTAGAGAGGAGAGAGGTCCCCAGGGGACATTTGCAAAGAGCCTCAAGCACAAGATCAATGAAACTGAGTTCGCGTTTATAAATTTGGCAAACACTGGGGATCTTTAAAGAGGGGAATGATGTTATAGTCGTGAGGAGGGGACAAGGCTGCACTCAGAGGAGGCATGGCAGCTTCCAGATGACTTTCCTGGATCCCCAACACTCCCACGTCCCACACAGCTGTTTCTGGAACTTTCCTCCAACCCCCTGCTCAGAAACAGCTTCATTTTAATTTCGTTTTTTATTTTAGAGAAACCGGGGTAGTGAAAAACTTTCTCTAGACCTTTGATTCCAAACCAAACTTATCCATACCCACAGCCATGGTTCTTATTGAACTATCTATATAATCTTAAGCTCTGTAAGATACTTTTAGTCAGTAAAGCATGATAAGGCATATATATATATATATACATAAATATAAGGTAATATATATATTACGTACTATAAGGTTATATATATATATATACACACATATGCCAACATTTGTGTTGAAATACATAGTAAAGGGCTGACTGGGGAAGTTCAGTGGATCAAGCGAATGACTCACAACCACTTACCGGGATCTGTGTTCAGAGCTTCAGTATTCATATAAGTGATGGTACAGGCTATAATCCCACCGTCGGCTAAGCAGAGACTGGAGTATCACTGGAGTTTGCTGGCCAGCTATCCAGTCCTTCCGAATCATTAGTTCTAGGTTCATTGACAGACCTTGTCTCAGAAACTAAGTGGAGCCTGCCAGCGGTGTCTCACACTCACGCCTTTAATTCCAGCACTCAGGAGGCAAATGCAGGTGGATCTCTGTGAGTCTGAGGCCATCCTGGTCTACAAAATTGAGTTCCAAGATAGCCGGAAACAAAAAAAGAGAAAATAATTAAGTGCGATGCAATAGAAGAAGGTACTAGATGTTAACCTCTGATTTCCACATGCCTGTACACACGTGTGTAAATACCTACACCCCCCCCACATACATGCACACACACAACACTGATGGGCATGTAACTTGTACTTTCTTTTTTTTAAATTGAGAATAAGAAAAAAAAAGTTTCCGCCTCCTCCCAGCTTCCCATTTCCCTCCCCCTCCCCCACTCTTCTCCCCCTCCCCCCACTCCTCTCCCCCTCCCTCTCTAATCCAAAGAGCAGTCATTGTTCCCTGCCCTGTGGAAAGTCCAAGGTCCTCCCCCCTCCGTCCATGTCTAGGAAGGTGAACATCCAAACTGGCTAGGCTCCCACCAAGC
>NW_026067987.1:1933920-2061549 GCF_014885135.2 Alexandromys fortis | reverse complement strand
GAATATCTTTCATATCACCATAGAACCTTCATCTGGTGATGGATGGAGATAGAGACAGAGACCCACACTGGAGCACTGGACTGAGCTCCCAAGGTCCCAATGAGGAGCAGATGGAGGGAGAACACGAGCAAGGATGTCAGGACCACGGGGGGTGCACCCACCCACTGAGACAGTGGGGCTGATCTATTGTGAGCTCACGAAGGCCAGCTGGACTGTGACTGAAAAAGCATGGGATAAAACCGGACTCTCTGAACATGGCGGACAATGAGGGCTGATGAGAAGCCAAGGTCAACGGCACGGGGTTCTGATCCTAACTTGTACTTTCTTAAACTGTATCTGGAAGGAAAAATAAGAAAATACAGCAGAATGTACCACTTGGAGAGGGGAACTTGATGTCTGGGGATAGTTTAGTGAGACTGATATCCAGTGTTTACCTTTTGAATTTGTGTTTACCTTTTTGTTTATCTTTTGACTACTTTCCATGTGCATAATCTTCTGCAGAAATGAAATACAAATCAGAGGAAGCAGGACCGATGATGGTCCCTGAAGGAACAGAAGCATGAGTATTGAGGGCTTCACGTAGCTGAGCCTCTTCTGACTGTTGTACATGTACCGTTATGAGTTTGTTCCCCACCACCAAGCTCTGAGAGGCATCAGTGTAGAATGGGAAGTAGAAGCGATGAGGATGCTGGTGAAATGTTAGCAAGAAGAACAATATGTATATGACCCAAATGAATGTGGAGTAGTATCTTTGTGATAAGCCAGCCAAAAATGAAGCATTGTCGACTCACACTGGAAATCGCTTCATCAGCATCTCTTCACGGATTTGCTTGGAAATTTTTGCACAAAGAATAAGTGTTTTCTCTTTTCTTTCTGATATTCATTGTATACCACTGACAGATAAAACACAATTTCACGTTTAAATGGCATGTCTAACATTCCACCCAACCACCTTTTAAAGTTCAGGCAATTAACAAAACATTAAATCAAGGCACAACGTGTAGTGTTTGCCTGTGCACGTGGATTGTGTATCTTACCATGGGCAATATCAAGCTACCAGCCCAGAGAACATGGGATGGGGAAGATCTGTACAATAATACATGTGACCTAGGGTTTTAATCCATAATGAAAATATGAATAAACAAAGATCATGAATATCAGTAACCAAATTGGGAAATGATAACGTTTGAATTTATTTTTTATTATAATTTTTACTCATCACTCTATAGAAGTTAATTTTAACAAAGTGCATGTCAAGCAATTGTAAAATCCATCAAAACTGAGCAATTGGCTTTCTCAGTATGAGCCAGTACTGCTGGGTGGAGAGTGTACAGAGTCCAGCCCTTTCTGACCTCCTGGCCTGGGTTTTCTTTCCATGCTAATGGTCACCGAGCCCGTCCACATGCTGGATATGATGCCTATGAAGTCAAAGCTTACACTGTCTATAACGGTAGGCAGTTTTCACGTCCTGACTGTAAAAGGAGTGTGAGCAACGCCTGCATGTTCCTGCCACATGCTCTTCCCACCAGGAGCTAAAATAAATCCTTCTTTGAAAACTTGCTTTCATTGGTATTGAGTCACAACAATGGTAACAAATAACTAATACATTTCCATTATCCCTTTTCCCATGCACAAAGCTCCCGACTCTCCTAGAACAAAGTACATAAATCGGTCCCCTTCCTATGATCACAACCTGAGAACCTAGTGAGGGTGAGGTGCTATAAGAGAGAGTTGGGAATGAAAGCTTCAAGCTAAGAAACAGGGAAAGGGGTTGGAAAACAACCCTGTAAATATTGCAGTACTTATATTTTCCTCCTATGAGAACTTATTACATTACCATCCTAGTGTGGTAATGGATCCTTTAATCTTGGTTATGTTCACTTGGCCTGTAAGAGCAATTTACATTATAATAATGAAATTTTACTTGGTGCTATGGAGGATTTTATACACTTTTATCTGAGGCTTAATGGTGCTTTCTCACTGAAGGGTGAGTTTGGGAGGAAAAATATAATAGGTATGTTGTATGTAGTTTCTTAAGCCTTAGAAAGTTAAGAATATATGTAGGAAGATTTGGTTATGTAGGCACAGACCCTAACCATCATTGCTTCTGGTGACTTAGGTAAGTTATGTTTGCAAACTTCAACTTTGGTATCTTTTTCACAACACTATGGCTACATGTTGTGAAATATTCTTAGAATCTAGTCCCAGGATCATGGATGCTATGCTTATTAGTAACTACAGTGATGGTCGCTCTTGGCTGTCAGTTTGACAGGACTTAGATTCACCCAGGAAAGCATTTCCAGAGAGGATTCACTAAGGCGGAAGACCCTCCCTCAAAGCGGCATCTTAAGGTGCAGCCCAGATACAAAGAGGGCTGAGGAAAATGTGGTCTTCTGTGCTTCTGAGCAGGTGAACCCGTTGCTACCACCGAGGGTATTCGCCTCTTCTGTATCCAAATCTAGACTCTTTGACTTTCCACTCTTAACACCAGCAACTTTCCAACTAGCAGACTTTCAGCATCAGATGGCAGCTCCCGAGGCCTCTGAGCTCTCAGCTGTTCCAGAGTGCTCGTTCACTACTCCATGTCTTATTGTCTAATGGTTCCTTTCCTGTTGCTCTGACCAAAGCAACTTAAGGGAGAACGTTTACTTAACTCTTCGATCACCCATGACTTACAGTGAGAAGGCTCAGGAGGAGGTCAGCAGACCACACATACGCTGGCTGAAATGGCAGAGCACTGGGCACTCGGCTCATGTCTCTTCTTGCTGTCAGTGCTTTATATTTGTGTAAGTTCAGTGGGATTTTACTCATGGCGAATTGATGAGCACCGCTGTAGGCATGCCCGGCAGACAGAATGCATTCCATCCTTTTAGATTTGGTTCTTTGAGTGCCTCGTGTGCACCCAGAGGGCAAAGGGAGGTTTATGAGCCACGTAATGAGGCTTTCTGGAGGGAGTGGGCAGGTTCCCAGCAGGTCCAAAGGCAGCATCAGAATAGTGCAGGGGTACTGGCTCAGCTTTGTGGCTTTGTCTTGGTCCGGTTGGGGTGGAGTCGGTGGAAGGTTCAGCAACCAGGAATTGTGTGATTTGAAACAAGGAAGGAAGCATCCAGTCTTTCACCATCTGGTCCTGATAGGAGGCAAGGGTGGGCGGGGGGGGGGGGGGGGGGGGGGGGGGGGGGGGGGGGGGGGGGGGGGGGGGAGGGGTAGGAGGATGAAGGTTTGTAAGCTGTATATATCAAGAGTGGAGTCATTTTTTTTTTAATCAAAAAGGCATCTTCTGATACTATATTCTGTCTGGTTTTGGACTGTAGGCTGTAGTTTGAAGGAGTACCCACATTAGTACCTTTGTATACAAACATCTTCAAAACGCAATCAAACGTCTTTCCTAATAAGGAAAGACACAGAATAGGCCAATAGAGGAATGTGGAGAGAGCTTTAAAAGGGGCAATTAGCAGAAGTATGGGTATGGCTCAAGAAAACAATGGATACTGCAATACCCCGGGAGAAGTAGTGACATCTGGGTCCCTGTTTAATGGTTATATCTATCACAGGGGGCAAAGGGAAGGTTAGTAGAGGTTGCGGGTTGGAGGATAACACGCAGAATTTCTATTGTAAGTGGGTTGCTGTCCATACAAATGAAACAGCAATTAAGAAGTCCTAAAGAACCATATTTTATGCTCTGGTCTCATTCTTTTAGTTATAGTCATCCCACTGCCTGGAGGATTGGTTTTAGGGTCACTCCAGTGGACCAATATCTGTGATACTCAATCCCTTTTTTAAAAAATGATGTAGTAATAATGTAGTGCTTATGTATGTCCTCTTCGTGGACTTTCAGTCATCCCTAGATTACTGACAATACATAGCATAATGTAAACACCATGGAATTAATATATAGGCAATAGTAACAAGACCAATGCACATTTCCAGCATACATACAAGTTTTCTTTCCCCGAACATTTCTCATTAGACGTTGGTTGAATCCACACATGCAGCGTCCAGAGCGATGGAAACCACAGACCTGAAAGGCTAGCTGTAATGCTAGAAGTTAGGACAGGACGACAGGCACAGTTACTAAGGTGTTCTTGAACATGGGGATGGCTCAATAACTGTTTACTCATCAGACAGCCAGCAGGACCACAGTGAACCATCCTATGAGAAATTCGATGAAAGGAATTATTGCAGAGAATGCCTGCAGTAAGTGGTTTGTCTCGTCTATTTGTCCCCCCGAAGTTTTATCCCTTTATCCGAGCTGTCCATCTGCTTGCCCTCACAGCCTGTGCTAATTAATTCCCATATTTGGGAGGACATGCATACAGGATGGGGATGCCGACGCTCACCAGCTATAACGCAGTTGTTTGCTACTGCCTACTTCCTTCCATCCTTTCTGACAGAATCAAAACTCAATGGCACAAATTGGAAAAAAAAAAAAAAAAACAACAACAGCGCAACAGCTCTGGAGTTTGGATTTCATTCTGTAAAGCATTTGCATCCTCAAATACTTATTTTTTGGCCTTAGTTTTCATGCAATTTTGTTTATGGCACGAGGAATGAAGCAATGTGACTTTTGGTTCCTTTTATTACTCTAATCTGATGCCCAGAGGAATGACGTCAAACTCATTAAGCAAATGGCAGAAAGCAATCACTGTTCCCAAATAAAAGGCTGCACAATAAGGAAAGATGAAAGTAAAATACAGACAGTCACTCACCCGCTTGGCTCAGAACTCTTCAAATTTGCACCATTCTACAAGGGTACGATGGAATGAAAACATGGCCTCATTTGGCATTAAATAGTTAACTACTCATTTCCTCAGAGCAATGCACTCAGTGCAGTGATACACAGACAGTTTTGAAAATCACTTTGAGTTAAAATAAAAGGGTAAGGGCATAGAAAAAAAAAACCTGAGATTAAATTTTTTGCTTTTGGATTGACCCTCAGAGATTTCCCAAAGTGGAAAGGCTTTTATTCTGGCCCTTAGTAAAGCTGGAATCTGTGCAAAAAAAATGTGTCATTTTCTGAAAAAAAAAAAATACAGGGGATGTGTTTTGAAGACAGAAGTAAACGTATCCCAGAGTGAGACTCTGGAGCCAGAGTACTTCCCGCCATCGCAGGAAAGTACACTTTGCTTCCTTGCTTATTTCCAACATGTCAGAGGCACGACACAGGCACAACCCAAGCATGACAGTCATGACACAAGCATGTTTGTAAGGGCTCACATCCATGTCAGGCTGGCAGCCTGACTGGAGGAAAGCTCTTTAGGGGCTGGTATTTACACCAGTCGACTTGTGTCCATTCTGGATAGACTCAAATACATACAGCAGTGCCTCTTTCAGGAGCAGCTGTCACTTGAACATGTTGACACAAAATGTTTGCACCCATATTCTGCTCTTTAAAATGTCCTTAGGTAAAACGTTACCCTGAGTGGAGAAATACACCCAGCTCTCCAGCCTAGTCTGGGACATTGCACTGACAACCAAGTGATATGGGAGTCTTCTGTTTTGTGTTGATTTCATTGGTTAAATAAAGAAACTGCCTTGGCCCTTTGATAGGACAGAAAATTAGGTAGGCGGAGTAAACAGCAGAATTCTGGGAGAAAGAAGCTGAGTCAGGCAGTCACCATGATTCTCCCACTCCAGACAGATGCAGGTTAAGATCTTTCCTGGTAAGCCAGCTCGTGGTGTTACACACAGAATATTAGAAATGGATTAGATCAATATGTAAGAGCTAGCCAATAAGAGGTTATAACTAATGAGCCAGGCAGTGTTTAAAAGAATACAGTTTCTGTGTAATTATTTCGGGTAAAGCTAGTCGTGCGGGCGGCCGGGTGCCAGGAACATAGCCCTCCGCTCATATTACAACAACCAAGCCAAGCTGGTGGCTGTCAGTATAAGGAGCCCCTTGCCTCAGACAGCAAGAAATTGTTAGGCCATGACACTCTTCAATCAGTTGTTCTTCAGAAGTTTGTCGTTTTTGGAGGGGGATTGTTGTTGGTAGGAATAGTTGGGTGGGAAAAAAACAAGACATGCAGGTTTTCAAGCTGCAAGCTTTGAAACTCCTTTTTCCTTTCATTCTTTTGAAATTACCTTTCCTCCTGGCTATTTAAGAAATAAATTATGTCAACACACACACATATATACACATATATATATTAAATATAGACAAAACAAATTATAGTAGGTGTTGAGGCTTTTGATGCATCCTTTTGTTTGTTTTTTAGACTTTAAAATTTACATGCTTTTGGGTGTTTTGCTTGAATGTACGTTTGTGCACCATGTGTGTCCAACATCCCCAGAGGCCAGAAAAGGGAGGTCAGTCCCCTGGAACTATAGGTACAAATGGTTGTTAATTGCCCTACGGGTGCTGAGAATTGAGCCTGGGTCTCCTGGAAGAGCAGTCAATGCTCTTATCCACTGAACCACCTCTTTAAGCCCCATTGGTCTTATTTTAAATATCAGAGTCTTATGTAGCCCAATGTGACCTAAAACTTCATAAGAAGCCAAGGGTGACCTTGATTTGCTGGTCCTCTTGTCTCCATGTCCCAAGTGCTAGGGTTATAGGTATATATCACCATGGCCAGCACATACCCATGCTCTTTTTAAAGGAAGATTAAAGTCCTTTGCATTTTATTGATTTAAAGAACAAAAAGGTTCTCCACCCCGCCTCCCTCATTCCATCAAAGCTGAACTATTTAGATAATAATGCTCTGGGGAGGCACAAGGACCAGACAAGGGGGAAAGTCAACTTCAATCAGTTCTTCGCCACAGCGCATTGTCAGTCTATGGAATAACAGAGGCTGATGGGAAACAAACTGACAATAGGTACCAGCTAAAGGATGTCCTGGGCACTGCTTACTGTTTGTGGGAGCCTCCTAAACTGCTCTTGCCACCTTCCTAGGAGCTTGTCTGAACTCTCCTCTCTCCTTTCTCTGTAAATCTTGCCCATGAAAAGATCTGGACAAAATTTACAGAGAAAAGCGGGAAAAAGGTAGAGATACATTTTAAAGACTGTTTCTTTTCTCATATTTAGTAGGAAAGAGCTAAAGCCTTCTCTATACAAGGCACAGGAGATCCAGAAACCAATAAGTTGAGGTAGCTTCATAAAGTTTCCTCTAGTGGAAGGGATTGAAGGAGCAGAACAAACTCCATTTTGAGAAAGAACTCCATTTTAGACAGGACCCAAGGTGGGGGGGGAGGGGTGTTGTGTTGTGAGGAGGTTGCTTGTTTGTGCCCGGCTGCTCAGCCCCGACATAATCACACAGAAACCAACCATATTATTTGCAATACTGTTTGGCCAATAGCTTAAGCATATTTCTGGATAACTCATATCTTAAATTAACCCATCTCCATTAATATGTATATTGCCACGAGCCTGTGGCTTACTGGGTAAAGTTCTCGTGTCTGTCTCCAACAGGGCTACATGCCTTCTCCCTGACTCTGCCTTCTTTCTCCCAGCATTCAGTTTATTTTTCCTTGCCTCACTCTGTTCTGCTATAGGCCCAAAGCAGTTTCTTTATTCATTAACCAATAAAAGCAACACATAGATAAAGGACCTCCCACACCATTTTCCCTCTCTGTTTAAATAAAAAACAAGGTTTTAACTTTAACATACTAAAATTACATATAACAAAACCGTTATAAAGCAAGAATTATTGTTACAATATTTATAAATACTTTAGCTTTTATCATAACTAAGGAAAGCTATAACTATATAGTCTTCAACTCCATCAAAGACTCCAGAAGGATATAATATTGCCTAAGTAAACAAGAAGTGCATTGTAAGCAATTTCCAAAACTCTAGAATTGACAGAGACATCATACTGCCTGGACGTTCACCTGAAATTCTTCTGTAACATTGGGGAATCCAATCTTCAGCCCACAGGCCCATAGTATCCAGTAGACTTTTCCATGAAGCAGGAAATTTCAATGACAGCTCCACCTATACTGGCAGTTTGTCAGTCACTTTCTTCTGTGTCCTGAGGAATGTCTGTCAGACTCTTTCATGAAGCAGGAACCCCAAAGGATTGTCTCATCTTCTTTTGGCAGCTTCATCAGCCATTTTTTCTGTGGGTCCTGCAAGTCCAGTTCATACAGCATAATATCCAGCAGTCCAGGCAAGAGCAGTTTCTTGCCCAAATGGCTAACCAACTCCATAAAGAGACTCTTGGATGCCCATCTTCCTCTTGAAGTAGATTGTTGCTGCCAGGAGCAGATGTGTCTCACTGTTATGAAAAGTCCAAACTTCTTAGGACATTTAAATGCCGTATTCTGTAGTCTTTGAAAGGCTTGAAGAATGCCTGTCCATCCAAAATATATCTCTGTACATCTAGAAAACCTAATTAATATTACTACAAGCTTGATTATTATAGATAATTATCTATTAACCTATATTTCTTAATTATACATTACATTTTTAAATGAGCTACACAAACACAATACCTTAATCAAGAGTGGAAATAAACATATAACAAAATTGACCTTAAGTTTGTATTAATAAAGCAAGATCCATACCTATGTAAATCTCTATAACATATTTCCCTTTAAATATAAACAAACATTTATAGACAATATTTGGGAATTTGGCTTAGTTTTTCCAAACTAGTTCCTGCTGTTTATTGGGCAAAATATTTTTGGAGGTGTTTATGGTGATCTTTCAGGGGGGTTTGGTCCATCATACCACATTATTCTGGAAGCAATCCACAGGTTCTCAACTTCTGTGGAAACAAAAAGAACCTCTTTTCCAAAGCAACATTTCCTTAGACCCAAATTCTGAAGTCAAGATACCTTTAAAATATATAGGTTGGTTTAACTTAGCAGCCCATACAATAAAATGTCTCTGTGTACTAAGCTCCTTTAAAGTAAAAAAAAAATCAAAAAATACAATAATATACATAATCCAGACTCTCTGTGTATATTCCTTCTTTACATGGATTATTTGTTTTTACTCTATTACTATTTAATATTTATTTTATAATCTTTACTCTTTTAATCTATGACTGTTTGTACTCTGTTGATTTAAAGACTTTGCATTTTAAAACCATTTATTTCTTTTTATAATGCTCTATACTCTTTTTCTTCTCTCTCCCAAGCCTACATACATTTATTTGACACTGTGACCCATTTAGAGGTGTTTTCCATCTGAATTTGTCTTTATTGTGTATCTGTAATCCTTTTGTGACCAGGATGGCTTATTAAAATGCTAAGCGCTTCTTAAAAACCTAAGTGGCAGCATTGCTGGGACAAATACAGCCCTGCCTGCTTGCTCTGCCTAGTCCAACATGGTGGATGTTCATTAACTGCCTCTGAGAATGCTGGGTGGGAACCTTTCTCAACTCTGATAACCAGTTGTCCCATGCTGCCATCAAATAACTTGCAGCATGCTGTCCACAAACCCCATTTAAATGCTCACCCTCCTAAAAGAGACAGAGTTTGCACTGGCAGCATGGCCCAGAAACCTGCTGTTTCAAAACTGCACGGCTTTTTTTTCTGCTACTGTTGAATCAGGAAAACCTCTCTTAAAGGAGCCATGATGTTAAGCATTGCTTAACTCTTTTTTTTGTTTTTTTTGTTTTTTTTTTTTTTTTTTTGCCTAGAATTCCTTCTCAAACTCTCTCAGGTTTTAAGTGGATTTTAGTTGGCCATGTGAGCACCAATTTGTTTTATGAGGCTGTTTGTGCTGGCAAAAGTAGCCCATCAAAGTCATAAACATTCCCAAGAAACTGCACCAGCCCTGGTCAAAGTGACCTCACCAGAGTGTCCAAACAATGTCTGCTTGCTTCAAATGTCCTTGTCGTATCTGATTAACCACTGTTTTGAAATTCTTGTCTGCTGAGATTCACTGTTTTGAAATCCCCCTATACCCCAACCAACGAATTCAAAAGTTTTATAGTTTTACTCAATCCTAAAATGCAAAGTCCTATGCCACCCTGCCTGCAGTTTTTCCCTTTAAAATTCTCTTACCCTGAAGTCTTGGGCCCTTATTCCCCATCTTCTGTGTTGGAGTGTTGAATTGTGGTCTGAATTAGCTAACTTGTAATCAATAAACCCCAGCTTATTTATATATGGATATCAGCTCTGTGGTGTTCTCGTTTGAGGGTTCTGTGTGATACAGGCACAGCAGAATGACTAGCTCTAAAGGAGGTGTTTGATGGCATCAATGAAGGAACTCTGCTCTGTAACTCCTACAGATGTATAATGCACAACAGGCACCCAGCAAGCATTTGTATTTGTTCACTAAACTGATTTAAAGGGTTGTATTGATGTGTTATATTGATCAAAGGATCTCACACTGATTTTAATGGATGGGACTTGAATATTGCATAACTGTTCTTTCCCTACCCCCATATTCTAATAAGGTGTTTTAAGTACAGATAGCCTGTGGAGCTAATTAGTACTTATAAAATATTTATTTTGCCTTGTAAATCAGATTTACATAAAAATTAGTCTGCATATATTTTAAATATTTCTGTTCTGTTGTTCATGTCCAAACCTACAGGTGATCTCCTAAAGAATAGCCCTACTGGTAGTGTCTAGATTTTCAAGAATGAATAAGAGATATTAAACTTCCTTGCATTACAGAACTTGCTAAGTTATTTCAACCACCAGTTACAGTGAACTCTCTTCATTTTTTGAGCATCCACAGTATATAGGATTATCTGAGCAGTGAATTTATTAATTTATTGTTATTAAAGACATATAACCAGTTGTTGTCAATGATTTATAAGTTAGCATGTGCCAATCTGTATTAGATGTTAGGGGCACAGAATTTAAGCATATAATCAAGAAACATTCAGAAAGTAGTCACTTATAGGATAGTGTTTTAGGAATGATGATGGCGGTGTGGACTGATTTTCAAATTAACTCAGGGAACAAATTATAGCTGAATGCCCGCTGTGGCTGAAGAATAAATAGTATCCCTTCATGTACATTCAGTGCTGGAAAAGAAAATACTGACTCTGATGGGAGCAGCCAGAATAGATATTTAATTAGATTTTACAGATTCAGTTTTAGCTGGCAAGGGAGATAGACAAAGTTCATACCTATTGTGTGAACAAAAAAATGTTAAGACGCACAAGTACAGGTGGTAGAGAGGTCAAAATGCTCACAAATGCTCACAAAGCTAAAGTTGACAAACTTGTTCTGTTAATGACCAGATGGCAAGCATTCTGCGCTACTGGTCCAGAGGTATCTTTCTCAACTTTTCAAGTAGCTGTTTATGACGAAAGGCAAATTGTCTTCCTTTCATGTTTATTTACTCTAATAGTTTACATTTAATTAACTACTTTTATTTTGTGCGCATATTTTGTAGGCACGTACGCATGTGCCCCACGTGCACACTTGGTGCCTGAAGAGGCCAGAAGAGGGCATCAAATTCTCTGGGACTGAAGACAAATAGTTGTGAGCTGCTGTGTAAGTACTGGGAGCAGAATCCATGTCTTCTGCAGGATGCTAAGTGCTCTTAGCTGCCTGACATCACTACAGCTTTTAAAGAGTTCACATTTAACACTGTGAATAATGTTTCTTAGTTTGCAAACTCGACAAAAACAGGCAGTGGGTAGATTTGGCCACAGACAATAGTTTGCTTATCCTGAACATCTGGGCTGAGGAGCCACACATTTTTAAGTAATAAGTAATGTCCACTATAAACAGCCCCGAGAGAGCATAGGGCTACAGGGTTTATATGGTCTTGAGGGTCCTGCAAGCTATCAAAATACTGTTTCTTTGAGTTCTATAATGATGGTTTTTGTTTGTTTGGTTTTGGTTTTGTTTTGAAGGTCACTCTGGCAAGTACAATGTGGCCAAGTATTGGATGGATTAGGAAGCTGCTGCAGGGATCCAGGCACAATGAAGCTTGATTTAAGGGACATTTGCCTTAGGGACAAGGGACTAAAATGAAATTAAGTGAAGCATGGTTTGTAAGAGTTGGAGATTGGGTAAATGTGAACGGAAGTAGAGAAGTCAGTCTTTTCTGGCTGGGATCAAAAGTATCGGGGGCTTCACTGGGCCTGAATTTCAGGCTTTTACGGGACACCCAAGGAGAAAAGTAACATAGAAGTGACAATAACAAAGGCAGAAAATATCAGTCACACTCAGCAAGCTCCGAGCTGTGTTCTAGATGCTCCCTGAATTCAGTTGCCGATTTTCACAGCAAGCTAAACCACAGGTGCTGTAATTATTCTCATACAATAAAGAGAACGGCTGGGGAACAGGGAAGCAGTTTGACTGTACTGGAAAGTCATGCGCATGACCAAGAAGTTACTTGATGGAGTTAGTAGACCACAGACTAGGCATCGAGCAAGAAGAATTAAATGAGGACATCCCCAGGAGCAGCAGGGACTCAGAAAAGATGAGCAGCATCGGGACTGTATCCCGAGGGGCAGAGAAAGGAACCCCCAAGGATCCCAAGACTGAACAACTGGTTAGTTGGAAGACCCAAAAGCGAGGGCACTGGAGCAGGACATTAACTCCGTCATAGAATTAACAATGTATTGTGTGTATGCTTGAGTTGATTGCTTTCTTGTTTGGGAAGCATTTATGAATTTATATCAACTGGAGGAGAAGGATACGACAAGACAGTTACTGGGGAAATTGTGACCACTAGGTCCTCAGCTTTCAATCTACACCTCTGTCTCTTCAATCAGGATAACAAGCGGCGCTTTATAACTGCCATCTTGCCCGTATTACCCAAGCATTGAGAGAGCGGGATTTTTAGATACCAGGAGAAGGTTCAGGTCCTGTTGCTGATGCTCCAAGCCGCCTTTGTGCAGCGATCAGCTGGCAGATCTTTAGCCAGGCACTCCTTGAAGCACTTCTTTGGCCCCACCCACCTCCAGCCTCCTGGATCTACAGGCCTGGTTCCCAAAGCTGGGCCCACAATAGTGGATGCTTTTGAGGAGCATCTTTCATGCTCTCGTTTGTGTCCTTTTGGGGGCCTCCTCGGAGCCACACAAACATCTGCATTCCCTACACTACAGAAGCAGCGCAATGCTTTAAAGGCTCTCAGAAAACCTACCCGACAGTTAATATGATTTAAGCCTATATTTAAATTTTATGAGACTCATTTTCAAGGCTAATAACCCAGTTTACTGTGCACAATATCAAATGCAAATTTTATTACTGACTTGGTAAAATCCAAGACGATCATCATTAGCATATCTCCCTGCATCAACCTTTTTAGGCAAAAGGTGCACCAGGAGTAACAGGGGGGGATTTTATATGTGCTGTAAATTACAGTTACTATCTCATTAGATAAACACATTTAAAATCAGGTTATCATTCACTTATATATCAGAAAGTTGTTTGTTCAATTGCAGCTAGTCTCATAGTCTAACATATGGTGTATGAAAGTCTTAGGCTAATAAAATTTCAAGGTACAGGGAGCTGGTGTCTTGGAAGAAACTGTTTCTGCTCCTCGAATGGCTCGACATAATCTGTAATTGCTTAGAAACAATTACACAGCAGGCTGTTTTGTACTTAATAGTATTTACATCCTTGGTTTTATTAGCAACAAAATGTGAGTGGAACTTGTGAAAGAGAAATTAATTTTTCCACTAAAGGGTGTAAACTTTGAGATGAAAACTCCAGCAGATTGAGGAACTAAGAGCATGGGAATCTGTTAGATTCCAACGTCTTGGCCTACTTTAAATTGTGACAATTTATTATGACACTTCTCATTAACCATTTATGCAATTATATTTTAGAAAGTTTATAATGTCCAGGCTCACTTTCACTTGTATTTCCAAAGATATACTGCTTTCTAGGACTAACAATATGCTATTCTTATTGTGAAAACTGGATTAGTCCTGGAGAGCTCGCTACAGGAGGATTTTGACCCTCTTTCCCAAAGACTAAGTAAGGTTCAAGTAGAGTGCTTCTGTGGGCACTCAACTCACATCTCAAAATGAGGTCGAGATCAATGTTCTTTGAATTTGGAGAGTTCTTATTACAGACAATGCTCCAAGATAATTTTCTTTCGTTAAAATTTCCATGAAGTGAAGCCCATGAACATCTGGGACCTGTGCTGGTCATGCTGAGTGTTGGGAAGAGCAATGCTTGAACCCACTCATCTACAAATCTAGGATACACAGTCCCAGGGTTCGCGTGAGAATTCACCTAGCTGGATTTCAAAGCAAAGACCCAGGGCCCTAGAAATGGCTCAACGGGTAAAGGTGCTTGTCCCCTAACCTGGTTAGTCTGACTACCTGACTTCATCCCTGGATCCTATGTGGTGAGAGAGAGCCAACTCCTTAGAATTATCCTCTGAAATTCACATATTCATCTAAGAGTGCACATATAAATATCGAGATTTTAAAATAAAGGCAAAGATCTTTCTGCCTCCTAAAGCCATATGTGGGTGTACTCCTCACAAATGGCTCTTAATTGGTTTGTTTGAATTAGCATCCAGGCTCAGTATAGAAGCACACTGCCAGCCGGGTCTCCCCCTGCACAGTGTAGGCAGGGTCTCCCACTGTACTTGCTCTTTTCCAATTCCCTTCTATCTTTGACTCATGAGCAACTCTTGACAGTTACTGATATAAAAAAGTTTTGTTTTGCTTTTCCAATCTGTGTTACATATTTGGTAAAATGATATGCTAGCTCTCATCTAGAAAATGGAGTTTTTAACAGCTTATTTCTTTTACATATAATGCAAGTTAATTAAAAAAAGAAAAAAGTTCATAACTTTGTCCCCTCATATGATATCCTTTTGGTGTATATTTATTTTCAAATATATATGTCTATAAAACATATATCTGTTTTACAAACATATATCTGTTTTATAATGTAAAATGTATCCTATGAAAAATGAATACATCACATTATCATCAGTTATTCAGGTCAGTCTTTCATCTAACATCATTTATACTAGATTGTGAACTTCAGGATGTGCTAACTTTGAAAAAATCGGTTTTAATGTTCATATATAATGAAGGAAGTCAAAACTTATTACAATGAGAATTTTTCAATATTTGTTGAAACAATCTAAACATATAAAATGTAATAAAACAGTAATCACCAGGGTACTCATCACTGCTTCTCAGTAGTTGCCTCATCTGGATATATGTAAAGTACAGAGAGAAAAGAAAGTGAGGTCGAGGGGGAGAGACAGAGACTTCTGAGATCAGAGAAAAAGGAAGAGCTCTACAACAGGATCCCAGAGCACTTCCCAAGTGCCCCCAGTAACAAGGTGACAGTCCTTTCATAGGTCTGAGAAAAGATATTCTTGTCACAATGAAAGAGAGGCCTCCCTTTGTTTCTCTCCCTCAGTAGTTTTGGTAGTCCTTTTGTAGAGAAGGCACCCCTATCTAGGCAAACATCTTCTGGAAAGGCCATACAGTTTTCCCAAGGACCTAATATGGAAGAAGAATTTAAATGCGTTTTGAAAGTCATCCGCAGGCATCCTACTCATGAATGTGTGTATTTACAAAAAAGACTCAAGGCTCTTGGCATCAGTTTCACTAGCTCCAAATTTTTCTATTTGAATTGACAGTAAGGATATTTGAATTGAGAAATGGAGAGAGAAGTAATTGCTTGAAATATATTGTCAAAAAAGACACCAAACCATTTCATTATTGATCACCATTTAACATACTAATAGAATCCTGTCTATTCTATGAAGAAATGTATTTACTCCTCTAACAGAAACACTGGTCACTGTTTAAAATGGCAAACACTTGCTAAATGGCAACCAGGATCAAAGTTAAGGAGACCAAATATCTCCAGGATAACCGAAGATTTAATTTNATATTGTCCTAAGTCTCTTAGCTAGTCCTTATCCATGTCTTCAGGACTGATTAGAGCTGCAGATTTTTTAAATGATGTCTATTTCCTCCCAATTTAAATGTTTCCAACACTCTTATTATTCCTTCGGTGTAACAGGACCATTAGAAGCACTGCCAATTCCTTAATACCACTAACCTATCACTTCCTGCATTGACTTACATGCTACCAAATCACCCACTGGTGTGTTTGTGGAAATAACAGTTATGCAGCTAATCATCTAGCAAGCTTACAGCAGTTTCAAAGGGAATGATTTAAGCATCAGGAGATTTTCCTCCTAGCTAGTAACTACAATACAACTTAATTATATCCATTTAAATTTTGTACAAAGATGGCAAATAGCATAATTTTAGAATCAATTTTTCTATGATGGCATTCCACTATTGTGAAATAACCCATACAATGCAGTTCACCATTTTAGTGTAAACAGAGCTTTTATATTAATAAAACTCTCTATTCACATTATAGTACTGATAGGCTAAAAATGACCAATAACCATTTTTCTCCAGGGAGCTAGCCTAGAGACTTTCACTGGGTGCTTCTTTCTATAGTATAACATGTCCTAGCCATCACCAATTTCCAGCAAGAATCATCACCAACAGAGCAGACCAAGCAGGAGGAAGTGTATCAGTAGTGAAGAACAAGGTGGAAGAGATACCACATTACACAGTAAATCAACAAAAATCAAGCACGGTCACAATGTTCAAGTCTCAAGCAGGGCTGATGAGTCTTTGATAAAGAAAAACTCAAGACAAGACAAATTTACTGGTGAATTCTACCCAGAATTTATTAAAGAATAAAAAGCACCAGAGCTCCGCAGACCAATTCCATAGAGAGAAAGTGAAGAAACATCACTAAACTCCTCCAGTGAGACCACCATGACCCTGATATCAGAAATTGCAAACGTAGGAGAAAGAGAAACCTATGGACACTTTCGCAACAAACACAGAGGCAGAAATTCTTAACAAAACACTAGCAAAACCACAGCAAAAATGGCAAAAAGTATGCACCATGTTCGAGTTGGCTTTATTCTAGGGATACAAGTGTGCTTGGATTTTACAAGGCCATCAAGGAAATCTCACATGTAAATAGACCTGCAGGGTGGGGAAGAAATTGCATAACTATCCCAACAGATACAGAAAATGCTTTTGACAAAACTCAACGTTCTTTCATGATTAAAAATCTTAAGGAAACTAGAAATAGGAACTGGAGAGATGGCTTAATGGTTAAGAACACTGGCTGCTCTTACAGAGGACGGGGGGGGGGGGGGGGGGGGGGGGGGGGGGGGGGGGGGGGGGGGGGGGGGGGGGGGGGGGGGGGGGGGGGGGGGGAGGTGTCAATTCCCAGCACCCACATAACAGCTCACTTTGTCTGTAACTCCTGGATTTAGGACATGACTCCTTCACATAAATATATATGGCCTTGTTAGAGGCAGTGTGTCACTGTGGAGGTCTCATACGTGTTCAAGCCACGTCCAGTGCTTCAGATCACTTCCTGTCGACTGTGTAAGACGTAGAACTCTCAGCTATCTCTCCAGCATTCTATCTGCCTCCACACTGCCATGCTCCACCACGATGATAATGGACTGAACTTCTGAACTGTAAACCACCCAATTAAATGCCGTACTTTATAAGAGTTGCCAGGGTCACAGTGTCTCCTCACAGCAAGAGAAATTCTGACTAAAAGGGAAGTCAAATTGTCCCTACTTGCACTTGAAATGACTGTATCTTTAAAATATTCCAAAATTTCCCCAGAAAATCCTTATATTTGATAAATGCCTTCAGTAAAGTAGCAAGATATAAAATGGATGCATAAAAATCAGCAGCTGTTCTATATATCAATAATGAGCATTCTGTGAGTAAAGGCAGGGAAACCAGTCCGTCCACAGCTGTCTGGATAAATGAAAAAACACTTAGAGACAATTCCGCCATGGAGACGAAAGATGTCCCCGGTGAAAGCTGTAAGGCATGGGAAGAAACTGGAGATGGCATGAGAATATGGCAATGGGTATGACCTTCCACAACACTCAAAATAGAACCACCGTAAGATCTTGATACACTACTGCTGGGTATTTGCTTGAAGGACTCTAAGACACCACACAGCAGAGATTCCTGAATAATGGTGTGTACTGCTGTACTTTTGAGAAGAGCCAAGGGAAGCAATTAACCTAGATGTCCACTCTGTATAAACAAACATGGTTCTTACCCACAATGACATTTCATTCAGCCATAAAAATAACAAAATTATGTCATTTGGGGGGAAATGGATGGAATTCGAGCTTATTATAAGTGAAGTAAGCCAGATTCAGAAAGACAAATATTGTGGTGATATTTTATTTGTGCTCTAATAAATTACACTTGCCTGAAGATCAGAGGATAGAGCTAGCCACCAGTTAACCATAGAGGCCAGGCAGGGGTGGCTCACACCTCTGATCCCAGCACGTGGGATCTTCTGCCTTTGATCTTAGTTTGGAGGCATACACCTTTAATCCCTGCACCAGAGAGGTGGAGAGGTGGAAATAGAAAGAGATATAGCTGGGCAGAGAGAGGAATATAAGGCGGGAGGAGACAGGAGCTCAACCCTTTAGTCTCCTTTAGTCTGAGACTTTGGTAGAGGTAAGAAGTCTCCCTAGTGCTGGCTCCTTTACTTCTCTGATCTTCAGCATTTACCCCCATATTTGACTTTGGATTTTTATTATTAAAACCAATCAGAATTAATGCTACAAAATGTCTCATGTTTTCTTCCATATGAGAAATCTAGATTTATTTGTTTTTTAGAACACATGAAAATAAAGGGAGGGTACTCTAGGTAAAGACTTTTGGGATAGGAGCAGGAGGGTGGGGAAGACAAGAGGACTGGTGATGATTAAAATACATGGCTTACATGTATGAAAAAATGATAAAACACAATCTTTTGTATGGTTAACACAAAATATTATATTTTAAATTTTATAAATATTATATATTTTAGATAAAATTTAAAATAGAAGTAAGCATTGATTACTTATCATTTCTGTGACAAATGTCTCACAAAAGCAACTATAGGGAGGATAGACTTACCTTTGCTCCTGTTTGACTGGGTATATTTAGTTCGTCATGGCGAGGGAAACTTGATTGTTTGTTGTAAGGAGGTTGCTTGTTGATTCCTGGCTGCTCAGACCTGAAATAATCACACAGAAATTATATTAAATCACTGCTTGGCCCATTAGCTTTAGCTTCTAATTGAGTAACTCTTACATATTAATTTAACCCATTTCTATTCATCTATCTATGGTCACAAGGCTGTGGCTTACCAGCTGAAGTTTTGGCATCTGTCTCCTGCTGGGCTACATGGCTTCTATCTGACTCTGCCCTTCTTTCTCCCAGCATTCAGTTTAGTTTTACCTGCCTACCTAAGTTCTGCCCTACCAACATATCCAAAGCAGCTTCTTTATTAACCAATGGTATTTACAGCATACAGATGGAAATCCCACACAGGCAACTTTAGGGAGGATGGACTTACCTTTTTCATGTTTGACTGGGTATATATAGTCCATCACTGTAACACCCGGTTTTGGTGTTACACCCTCGGTACAGTTCGCGCGCAGCTGTACCGAATGCTATTCCGGGCAAGGGCCTGGAGATTGAACACAAGACACAGAGACCAGGGTCATTCGATAGGAGATCAAGCGAATGCCCTTTATTCAGAGTTGGGGAAGCCCTTTTCTACCTAACTGCAGCACAAAGATCTCACCACCCAGGGAGGTGGGAAATAAACACACAGGAAGCTTAGTTAACAATGGAGAAGATTGCCTGCAGCTAAATCACCAGGTGGGGCAGGGATAGCATGGAAACACACAGGAAGCTTAGTTAACAAATAACAAACTGTCTCCGCCAATGCACCCCAGGAGTAAGGGAGACCAGGGGCCCACAGGTCCCCCCTTAATATAAATTATGACTAGGCCTGTCTTGGGTGGCCTTGGACGTCAGGCAATACCCCTTACCCGTCATTGGAAAGCATCCAGGTCAAAACATATTTTTTGTCTTAGGTTGAGGCAGCCCCCCCAAAGTTTTTTTTTTGTTTTTGGTTCACTAGTTATTTATCATCGAGTTTAGTCAGATTTGTGTTGAAAGATTTTTTGGGGCAATAGTTAAGAGTACTTGCCATGTGGCAACATAGACCTGAGCTTGCCTTTGGCTCTGGCATCATAACTATGAAGATGATGCTCCAGTACATATATAAGCATCTTATAAGGAGACTGTGTTTGTTTAATACTTATTAATATTGTTTAAAATTGGAGCCCTTTAAGTAAGGTCTTAGCGCTGGTGAAAGGAACCCTGGTATAGTTAGCTAAAATAATTTTAAGAGCCAATTTGTAAATTGTACATTTTAGGGTCCGTGAATAACAACAATAAGCTTATAACTGTAATATTTAGCAGTAGTCTTTAACCACAACCAAGAATAAAATTAACTGTAATATTTATATGTAAATTTAGCTTAAATTTGAAATGGCTATGGCATTTGTAACCTGTCCTGAGAAGGTATTTTTGTGTTAGCAGGAAGCAATTGACTGACTAAAGAAAATCCAGTAGCATTAGCTGCTGTGGCAGCAACAGCAATGGCTGCCAGTATCATGTGAAGGGTAGATGGGTAGAGGGACAATCCTTGGCACTCGGACCATCGCAGCCAGCTCCTTAGGAAACCTGTAACTTTTTAGTTGACAAGCCAAAATCTCTTTGATCTCTTGGCTCTGTCCTGTCTTTAGGCTTTTGGACAGGAAAATCCATAGCATGCATCAGTCGCTCAGGTATTTATATTGGATTGTCAGCATCCTGTGGCAAAACACAAACAGCCCTTCTTCCCCACACCAGTATGGGATCTGGACCATACCAGGTGTCATCTGATAGATTTTTTTATTTTACATGAGGCATTTTGGAAGAATCTGGCCGCCAATGCCTTATTGGGGCGATAACCTGTGCCATAAACATTTGGCAAATTACAGAACTATTGGCCATACCCTGGGGCAATGTTACCCATTGGTAGTGTTTGTATGGCTCTTTGAAATTTACAGACGGTACATTGAAAGCAAATTTATTAGAGTCTTTTGGATGTAAGGGAATGGTGAAAAAACAATTTTTTAGGTCAATAACTAAAAGATGGTATCCTGTAGGAATACCCATAGGCTGAGGCAACCCAGGTTGAGTTGTCCCCATAATTTTTATGTAATCATTTATTGTTTTAAGATTTTGTAGTAATTTTTATTTATTAGACTTTTTTTTAATAACAAAGATAGGGGTTTTTCAGGGAGAAGTGGATGGCACTATGTGCCCTGCTTCTAGCTGTTCCTGAAGATCGGGTTTCTGCTTTAAAATATAAAAGGGGGAGATGTAGCGCGAAGATGTAGCGCACAAAGATGTAGCGCGCACCATGGCGCTGTCATGTCAGGGACACGGGGCCTGGGCGCCATTTGCTGTTCCACGTCAAACTTGACAGCTTGTGCGCAACTTGTGCGCATGCGCGCCCACAGCGCATGCGCGCGCGAGCCCCCCACCCCCAACGAGGGGAGTATTTCGATCTGGCCATCCGATCTGGCCAATCATAATTTAAACACGATCACTCCATTCTGGCCTGAGCCATTGGGTTGATGACACGTCAGGGCTTTGTCTGACACTGTATATATTCTTCTGCGTCACGGGGACGGGGTCTTTTGCCTCTCTACAACCTCAAGTGTAAGTACTCCAATAAAGTGTGTTCTAAAAAGAATCCTGTTGCGGTCGTCTCTTCTGCTGGCGGGAGTGGCATGCTACAAATGGTGCCAAAACCCGGGACTTCCATCAAGGCATCAGGCAAAAACCCCTGCGGAAGCGGAAGGATTCAGAACTCAGACACACGGAGCGGCGGCGCCGGTGAGTTCTCCATGAGTATTACTTCTGACGTGCTAAATGGAGGAGTAAATCCGCTTTGGGAACCCCTGTCATTCAAGGTATGGTCATCTTGATGCTTGTCCGCTGCCCTTTTCCCAAGCTGTCATAAAACCAGTCAAGGATGTATTTGCTAAAACCGACAGTAAATAAATATACAGCATGGGAAATATAGCGTCTGGACCAGCCAACATGACGCCTTTCTCGCGCCCTATCCAGAGGCTGCTTAGGGACCGAGATCTAAAAATCCCAACGGGGCCTCCAATTGTAACACCCGGTTTTGGTGTTACACCTTCGGTACAGTTCGCTCACAGCTGTACCGAATGTGAGTCCGGACAAGGGCCTGGAGATTAAACACAGAGACCAGGGTCATTCAATAAAAAATCAAACAAATGCCGTTTATTCAGACTTGGGAAAGCCCTTTTCTACCTAACTACAACACAAAGATCTCACCACCCAGGGAGGTGAAAAATAAACACACAAAAAGCTTAGTTAACAATAAAAAAGATTGCCTACAGCTAAATCACCAGATGGGGCAGGGATAACACAAAAACACACAAAAAGCTTAATTAACAAATAACGAACTGTCCCCGCCAATGCACCCCAGGAATAAGGGAGACCAGGGGCCCACACATCACAGTGAAGGAAGCTTAGCTGTTGGATCTGCTAGGTTTGGGGAAGCAGGAGTGTGATCAGGTCAAATGTGTTACAAGAACAGACAGGAAGCAAAGAGAGCTAGCATGGCACCTGCTATGTGCTGTCCAAAGGCTTATCTCTAGCAGTGTATTCCAATGATGGGGGGCATCAACTCCCTAATGCTTCGCAGATCCCTCCCCAAACACCACTACCAGCTGGGGACCAAGTTTTCAAACACACGGACCGGTGAGGGACATGCCACATGCTGACTGGAACAATTACTGTATGGGAAACAAAAATTCAAATCTGAAAAAACCTGGTACATATTTGGTTAACTCTTTTAAAGATTTACTTGAACAATTTTCTTCTTCTTCTTCTTCTTCTTCTTCTTCTTCTTCTTCTTCTTCTTCTTCTTCTTCTTCTTCTTCTTCTTCTTCTTCTTCTTCTTCTTCTTCGTCTCCTCCTCCTCCTCCTCCTCCTCCTTCTTCTTCTTCTTCATCTTCTTCCATCTGTTTGTTCATGTAATAAAACAGGGAGAGAAATAAAGACACAGTGTAATAGTAGACCTGTCTAATTCTTCTTTTAACGTCTTTGGATTTTTCTTTGAGCATTTTGAAGATAGTTTACTATATGCAGACACACTAAAGATAACCATCTCTCCGACAAACTAGACTTTTACCACTTTCCATATTCTTCCTCCTTTCTGCTAATTTACCTTGCTTTGAAGTCCACTATGGTGTGAATATTGCCACTCTTATCTTTTTAGTCATTAGTGTTTGTGTGTGTGTGTGTGTGGGGGGGGATCCCTTTTTGCTTTCAGTTTCTCTTTACCTTTTCATTGCAATTGTAGCTCTTTGGACAAACGTGCATGGGAGCTTGCTTTTCTTACTTACTCAGTCTAGCTAGGCAGAGTAAAATAAGCATCTTAGGGTTTGGGCAAAGTCCAAGAGGCCATAGGGAAGTGACAGGTGCTGTTTGGAGCATTACACTGGAGGGGCTTCGCTGTTTCGGAAGTATGCTGGACTGGAGACCATCAGAAGGCTTTCCATCACTTCCCCTAACTACAGTGGGGAATTTAACACAATATGATCAGAAAAGCATTCCCTGAACCTTAATTCTCAGTTAAGCTTGATATGTTTAGAGAGTTTCCTCGAGAGGGATGACTGGAAGTCCAGTGTTTTTCGGAACAAGACTTCCAATACCTACCAATAAGGGTGCCTGGCAGGCAGCTGCAAGCCAAGGCTGAATCCACCTGGAGAACAGCAGAACCTCCTTGGGGTTTGCAGCTCCTTACCTTCCCACCACCCCCATCTCCCATAGCCTGCTTAGCCTTTTCCTGTTGACTCAGTTCCGGGTCTAGTGATAATGCAGCTCGCTCTCTGAAGTGGCTTCAGCAGAAGGAAGCTGCCTTTTGAGGATTACAACCCTGCATTGTTCATCAACACTTAAAACAGTCGCCTCACAGATGGTTTTCCGTGTTTATAGCTCTTTACGGTGTGCAGACAAAGCCAGTGGTATTGTTCCAGAGTGGGTGGAACCAGAAGCTGTAATGTCTTTTATTTCCAACACTTTTCTTCTTCTTTTTCTCTCTCTGTGTGTGGTGAGAGGGGAGGGATGAGTGTGTGTGTGTGTGTGTGTGTGTGTGTGTGTGTGTGTGTATGTATGTAACTTACCCCTTTCACCCTAAGCATCTGAGAAGAAATGGGAGTGTTTAAAAGGCTCCTGTGGAGGCCATAGAGAATGTTCAGTAGTTAAGAACATGGGCCGCTCTTCCAGAGGTCTGAGGTTTGATGCCCAGCAACCACATTTTGTCTCACAATGATCTATAATTCCAGCTCTAAGGGCATTCGACAACCTCTTCTGGTCCCTGTGGGTACAGTACACATATGGCACACAGACTTACATGTAGGCAAGACATTCATATGCATAAAATTTAAAAAATATAGACATATAAAATAAATTCATAAAAGCATAGATAAATAAAATATTAATTAATTGAAGGTTCTTGTGGATTCTGGGAAAATGAGTGGAGATAAATTGTGAAAGCTTGCCTTGCTCCAGATGTTAGGATAAGAGGTGAAAGGATTAGGATTCTCAGACTTTTGCTTGTTCTGCGAAATCAAGATATCTAGGGGAAAATAGAGTCATTGCCTCATGGAGAAGGGGCCTTTCTTTCCAACCACCCCATTTTCAGAAGTCAAATAGATAAGACTCCAAAGGCAAGGAAAACGGTGCCCACACTGGGCAAGTGGGAAGGTATGGACTAGCTCTCATTCAGTATGGGGGCTTCCCTTCCACGGGGTGCATCTGCTCCCTCCCACCAAGAGAGACAACAAGCAGAGAAGGGATCTATCACTGGAGAAAGCAGCAAGGATTCAGCAGCCCATACGGTGACAGGACTGTAATATCAAGCTTCCATTCGAGAATCCTCTAACATTGATGATCACACCCCTCCCTCTGGATTTCTAATAAGTAGCACAAACAGTTATATTATCCGTGTATAATCATACTCCATACACAGTGTTTAATCATCCTCCATATAGATATAGTCATAAGCCATATAGGTCTGTACATGCACACACACGCATGCACGCGCACGCACACGCACGCGCACACACACACATGTACACACACCTGTGCACATGCACAGGTACAGCCTCGCATGCTGTGCACAGGAGGCCAGTGAACAACTTTGCAGTGTCTGTTCTTGCCTTTTCACCTTTTCAAGGCTGGGCCTCTCATGTTTCGCTGCTGTTCTGTGGATTGACTGGTCCAAAAGCTTTCGTCAGTTCCTGTCTCTGTCTCTGACATTGCTACAGGAATGCATGGGCTCCAGATGCATGCCACCATACCCAGCTTCTCGTGTGGGCTCCAGAGAGCACACTCACGACATCAGGCTTGAGTGCCGCTTTTTACCCACTGAGCCATCCAGCCTTCACCTCAATGCTAACTTTTAAAAGGATATTAAGGCTTCATTGGACTATTTACCTAACACATGTTATTTATAACACATGAATAATAAATACTATCACTTGCTGGCACCATTATCAGCTACTACTGAATTTAAAAAAAAAAATTAGGTGGTGATTCTATGCTCACATAATTGATGCTTGTCTACCTCCATTTTCTTTTTTCTTTTAATAGTTTTTAATTTNTTTATTTATTTATTAAAGATTTCTGTCTCTTCCCTGCCACCGCCTCCCATATCCCTCCCCCTCCTCCAATCAACTCCCCCTCTCTCATTAGACCGGGTCCCCTGCCCTGTGGGAAGTCCAAGGACCACCCACCTCCATCCAGGTCTAGTAAGGTGAGCATCCAAACAGCCTAGGCTCCCACAAAGCCAGTACATGCAGTAGGAACAAAAACCCATTGCCATTGTTCTTGAGGTCTCAGTAGTCCTCATTGTCTGCTATGTTCAGGGAGACCAGTTTTAACCCAGGCTTTTTCAGACCCAGTCCAGCTGGCCTTGGTGAGTTCCCGAAAGAACATCCCCATTGTCTCAGTGTGTGGGTGCACCCCTCGCGGTCCTGAGTTCCTTGCCCGTGCTCTTTCTCCTTCTGCTCCTGATTTGGACCTTGGGGTTGTAGTCTGGTGCTCCAATGTGGGACTCTGTCTCTGTCTCCTTTTTTATTAATGGCCAGCACAGTTCCTTTTATATAAAAGCTATTAATTAATAAATACCGAACAAATCAACAGATGCAGGTGACATTAAAATGCTGCCTATAGATAAGACTCTCTAGACTCCTCACTCCAGGCATCAAAACTGACTCTGTAGATATTGTGACTCACCTGAACAGCCCAGATTGCAGTGATGTGGCTATAACATCACACACAAACGTATTTACCATAGGAGCTTACTCAAATTATAGTGCAGTCGTGTATGAACACCAGTGGAAACTCAGGCTGTCTGTGTGCACAGAGACGCAATACCAGAATGTCTCACAGGCAGATCATTGTTGAGAAGGATGACGTTTGCTCCACGTCCTCCTTTAATAGTCTATAAGGCTGGGAAGAGATGCTACAGCGTTTAGAGTACCAGCACAAGGACTGAAGTTCAAATCTTCAGAACCCACATTAAAAACCAGATTGTGGTGTAAGCGTTTATATTCCTAGAGCTCCTATAAGGAGACGGAAGGTGGAGGAGAATTCTGGGAAGTTTGCGGGTTAGCTAGGCTGACATGTACAGTTGAAAAACAACAGTGATTCTGTCTCTAACGAGGTAGAAGGCAAGGACTGACAACAAAAGATGTCCTCTGACTTCCACATGCAAGCTGTGGGGCCTGTGCCTACAGTCCTGCGTGGGGATGGGCACACACACACACATACACACACACACCAAAATTGGAGTAAATGTAAAAATAGGTTAGTTGATGTGGTATTCCCCTCTGTATGCTATGAATATGTCTTATTAAAATTGGTTATTAAGGAAGCTATTTCGGCCAATGGTTTTGTATAGTAAAGCCAGCGGGAAATCCGAACAGAGATATAGAGAGAAAGTAGGTGGAGTCGGAGAGATACCATGTAACTGCTGAAGGAGAAGGACATGTCAGAACCTTATCAGTAGGCCACAGCCTTGTAGTGATACACAGATGAATAGAAATGGATTAACCTAAGATGCAAGAGTTAGCTAGGGATATGCATAAGCCACTGGGAAAACATTGTTGTAATTAATAGACTTTCTGTTTTATTATTCAGGTCTGGGTGGCTGGGAAACGACTAAGTAAGTCCCTACCTACAGTTAGTAAAAAATATTTTAAAACAAGGGCTCAGGTGATTGCTTCATGGTACACTTATATGGCACGCATAGGATTCTGGATTGGAGGCCAGCATTAAAAAAAATAAAAAAGGAACAACAACAAAGGAAAACCCATAAGTAAGTAATTGGGTTAAGAGATGCATAGGTTTTCATAATAAAGTCAAGATATAAAACAGCTTTTGATAAATCAGAGTCTAGTTTCTCGTTTACCCGGGGTTGCTTTCCACAGTCCAGACTTTTCTCTCAGGATCATTGATTGGCATTCAGCATTTCTTTCAAAAGTTCTTCAAGGATTTCTTCTGAGTCTGTGCTTCTCCCACATGTTGATTTTCTATAACAAAATCTTGTTAGGCGCTAGTGGTAGGAAGGTGTCTAACGATTAGTCATGAATTCAGCTCTCACAGTACCAAGCAGGCCTGTGAATCTAGGGCCATGTAAGCAACCGAGGCCACTCATCTTGAAAGATGCTCATATGCATGACAGGTTATTATCACACACCACCTGACATCAGCTCTGTAAACAAAAACACGCTACTAAAATGGTGCCCCTCGAGGTCTGGAGAGATTTCTCAGAGGGTAAGAGCGTGCACTACTCTTCTAGGCAATTCAAGTTTGGTTCCCAGCACACATCACAGATGACTCCAGCTGTACCTCCAGCTCCAGTGGATCCGACAACCTCTTCTGACCCCCATAGGCAAACACTCACAAAACAACCAAACAAACAAATAAGTAGCCACCATGCCCACTCATGCAGGTGTGAACACACACATGCACACACACACACACACTCATGCATGTATTCATGAATACATGGAGGCATGCACTCACATGTGCATGTATATATCTCTTTTGGCATATGCATTTGATGGTGTGACACTTATTGGTTAACCATAAATCTTATTAAATATCCTTGACCAAATTCACTTTGAGAGTTTAAAAAAAATGAGAGTTTTTTTTCCAGTTTATATTTTCTGTATCTTATACTTAGTAATTCTAATACATGTGTTACTACTAGTTAGCCCAATTCAGACTTTCAAAAATAAATAGCTGTCAGGTTTGAAGGAAATTCCAATTCCTCAAATTCCAAAAGGCAGCCCATCTATCCAGAAATGAACTCAACCTGGACTACAGGAGGATTTCTGGTGGTCAGATAAAAGCCAGCACTCCTCAGGAACTTGTGAAACTGGTTCCCCTTTGCCAAAAGGAGTCCTTTGCTTTACCTCTGGCAGCAGGGACCTATGACTACCTGTGGTACCTACCAGCATATCAAAGTCCAGCCTCCAGCTCCCTCAGTATCACAAGCACCTGTTATACAAAGTCCATGCTGGCATCCTAGCCCTTTTCATCTCCCCCTTACCCTAAACTCCCCCAGCTACTCATTCTTAGAACCCTGCTATTTTTGTTATGCGCCACCCTCTCACCCCTGCCCTCTGCTCCTGCTTTTCTCCTGGGGTTTCTCTAGTCTCTACCACCTGCTCTTCTCCCCTCTTTTCACAGGTAGCCCTGGTCAGGTCAGTCTGCTGGCCCTGCTCAGTCTAGTCTTCATCGGTTTATACAGTAACCTTTTCAAATTTATTTTTTATTTAAAATATTTATTTATTTATTTATTATGTATACAATATTCTGTCTGTGTGTATGCCTACAGGCCAGAAGAGGGCACCAGACCCCATTAGAGATGGTTGTGAGCCACCATGTGGTTGCTGGGAATTGAACTCAGGACCTTTGGAAGAGCAGGCAATGCTCTTAACCTCTGAGCCATCTCTCCAGCCCCCTCAAATTTATTTTTAAATTTAAGAATCAAAGCAGATGCTATCTCTACCATCGATAACTACGTATATATCTATATTATCTGCATATGTCCATGCTGCTAGCTTTGAATAGTAGGTTTTTCTCATTCACGTTTCTCATGGAGGTATTCCCACAGAACGAATATGACTATTAAGTCACAAGAAAACAAAGCAGAAACCAAAATCCACTTTGCAAAATGGAAAAAAAAAATCTTAAAAGGCTATATTTCTAATTAAACCTTTTACATTTCAACATTTTTTAGTTACCTTTTTTTAAAACTAGAAATCTGTGGATTTGTATTTGAATGGTATAAGAAATTCTAGAAATGGCTATTGATTTCCTGAAGTTGGGTTGAAACCCAATGAACAGAGACACTGAAGGCACTGAGAGGATACTGGGTGATATGTGTCGTTACTCAGTAGTCCAAAGCCATGGAGGTTGTCCCACAATATCCCAAGTGAGCCACGGACTTTAGCTCATAAGATGTTAGTAGTGATTCAGTCTTGGTTACAAATGTCCCATAGTAACGTCCAAAATTAACACCATAGGGAACTGTTCAAGGCGTGAGGGGACAGACAGATTGCCTCTGCACACTTGGCTCAAATTTTCTATAAATACAAAGCTGCTCTAAAAACAAAATCTGTGGCTCAAAAATTTTAAGAATATATTGATTACGAAAGCCTATCTTTAAAATTCTAAACAAAACCTGTGGACTTCTGCAACCTGCTTGGGGACAAAAAAAATGTTCAGTTGAAGACCGTGACTGACCTGCTACAAGAGACTGAGGCCTGTACTATTCTTTCTGGGAAGTATCTTCGGGGCTCAACTCTTCCTGGCTTCCATTGTATCTCCTTTGTGCACTTTTCACCCTCATTAAGGAGAAAACACAAAACTCGATGCTCCGTGGTGAACACTACTATGGCTTAAGCTGATCCTGGGTTCTGCTAGACACAGCGGGTGTCTTGAAAGAGAGGCTGTTCTCCACAAGGCAGAATCTGGTTCAGCAGTGCGAGAGCAGAGGTAGTTCTTCAGGAATTAGTCTGTGTCATTTGGCTTTTATTGGGGGCTATTGTCTAATGAGAGTTAATGATTAAGCACGTTTGGCCCGATTGTCTTTTAGTTGTTAAACTACACAGCAAGTTTTGCTACTGAAGACATGGGGGAGGGGGGTGTTGGGGGTGTGTGGGGGGAAGAGAAGCATTTTACTCTCAGCATTTGGATGTGGCCATTTTAGGATCCGGATTCATTTCCGATGAAATCATTTGCATTGTAGCATGTTTTTGAAAATTGACATTTTAATACCTAGAAACCTAGAGATTGGTGTTCAAATGCTTTGTGCTGAGTAAAGGGAAACCAACTCAACAGTAATTGACAAATCTTTCTAGGTTGTGGGAATCAATTTTGAAATGAAAACCAATAGCACAATGGCTGAAATTAAATGGCGAGGTTTCTGTTTCTCCCTCATGATGAAGTGGAATGCCTTGTGTCTCAGCATGAGGCCTGTTCCTTTCACGTGGAAATGATTGCTCTCCAGCCCATAGTACCAAAATCTCGGGGGGGGGGGGGGGGGAAGGAGAGAGAAACTTCACCAGATGAAGCTTCATTTTAAAATGCAGATCCTATTATCAAACCCCACAAAGGCTTACCGCCCCTGACAAGGGAAGAAAAATCTACCCTTCAAAACTAACTGTGGTATTAAAGTATGCATAAAAGAGAGAAAAATGGCATATAGTTATTAAAAGTAGTTTTGTAATGCGGACACACTTTTTCATGGAAACAGTAACAACAGCCTCCAGGGGAGGGGGAGGGGAGGGTGTGTTTGTGTGTGTGTTTGTGTGTGTGTGTGTGTGGTTGTGTGTGTGTGTGTGGAATGAATAAGAGGGAGATTCTTCCAGATGAATGAACAAATGAATGGATGCTTTAGAGGGAAAAAAAAATATCCAAACCCAAAGTGGGTTAAGGTGACTAATTAAGACCCCCTCTTAGAAAAGCTGTTGCTAGGTAAACAAAACTGTTTAAAACATGTTCATCATTAAAGTGTCCCCTGACAGAAGGATGAGGCAGCAGACTCGGCGACAGAAGGGAAAGAGCAGCATATGGCCCCCTGTTCTGTCCCCTGCTGACAGACTGGCTCGCTGCAAGCCCCCTTCGCTCTGGATCCCGTGCACACAGCAGATTGCTCCGCCCCAACTTTCCCATCTGTACCCCAGACTCACGTTCCACCAATGTGGCTGCCACTCAGCCCTCAGCCCCAGGCTGTGAGGAAGAAGGGCAGGATCACTGGCTTAGCCTAAGCCTGTGTTACGAGGATGCAGAAGCAGACTACCAAGCAAATCATCACAATGCCATCCTAATGCGTGCGTTGTCTCCACCGCATTACATGGTATAATTCCAGTGGGGATTAGCCCATCCATCACAGCCCCTTTATTGGTCCCCTCCCCCCCCCTTTTTTTTTTGT
Organism: Alexandromys fortis; assembly: GCF_014885135.2. Classification (NCBI taxonomy): domain Eukaryota; kingdom Metazoa; phylum Chordata; class Mammalia; order Rodentia; family Cricetidae; genus Alexandromys; species Alexandromys fortis. The sequence continues at coordinate 2,030,241 of NW_026067987.1, read as the reverse complement.
TTTCATAGAAAGCCCAGGCACTGTCGTAAAATTCTAAACTGCTTAATTGCTGCGCTGTAAAAATTTCCATATCAGAGATATGTCATTCCATCATTAAATGGCACTAGGTATTTGTTACTAGGTCCTATCATCATGCCAGTGCGCACGGAAAAAGCAAGGTCACTAGTGGTCATCATGTTAGATGTTGCCAAATTCAAACCAGTGGCGATTAGGGCTTGGAATACTGTTGGCATTCGATGGGTTTTTATTCTTTTTGGTTCCAGGCTAAGAACATCTTCCTACAGGATCAGAATGCTTAGGCAACATCTTTGACCAGCTTGGTCTCTGGGCTGTGGGTTCTTTGAAAGCTTTCATCTTATCTGCTATATATTAGAACAATAATATGGTTTTTGTCTCCTGGATGGAGGAGGATTATGGGATGGGTAACAGGAGGCTGAAGGGAGTACAAGGAATGGTAGACAGATAGGACATGTTTTATCCACCAGCACTAGTCAGGCAGCTGCCAGCGGACCCAGGCACATGCTACCACACACAGGTAAGCAGAGACGCACACAGTGACTGGTCCATAGGCTGAACAGAGGTAGGAACACGGGCCTACAGGCAGACACACCCAAGCAGGCTGATGATTGTAAAAAGACCATATTTATACACAATTGCACAGAAGGGGCATTTTGCCAGATATATCATATAACAGATTACATTATGTTCACGTCTGAGTCTTCTGAACCGTCAATGTCTGCCATTTTGTACTGACTCATGGGTCCCCATATGCCCATTGTTAGTTGTCCTGGCCCGTGCTAGATATTCATATCAGCATCATAATGTCTGAATAGAAACTCGTTTCTACAGTCTTCTGCTTTCCACAAGGAGCCCCCAACTTCACCAACCTACTCCATGAAAAATTAATATTCTTTCTTCAACCTCCTGCTGTGCCACGCACATCTATGTTGTCCCTATTTGCTCATGTTCATCCCATATACACCCCAAGTCGTATCTTCTCCTTCCCTATCAGGGACATCTCAATCACATATTTTCACCTTTTGTATCATATATGTATAGATCATGTTGGACTCGCTGTCCATGGAGACACCCATAAATATCAAGGAATTAAGCTGTGACCAGAAGGAACCAGTGCCAAGAACACTAATACTGTACTTTGTGAGTCTTGTGGAAAAAGCCATCACTGTGCCAAGTCAAGGATGACTACAGGCTTAGAAAATCAGGTTGTGGTAGAGGGTGAGTGGATTTGGTAAATTGGAGGAGACGTTGGGAGATTTACCCACTGGCCCTCATGTTTGGGGGACTCAAAGGAGTCTGAAACTTTGTTAAATACATCTGTCTGTTGTTGAAAATATATTTTTTTTAACATTCCTATCTTTTTTTCTATTTTTAAAAACTTGATTTGAAATGGAATTGCTACCAGTTCATGCATTCTGTAGATTGAAAGTGATATCAGCCCAGGATTCTTAGAAACTCTTGGATTTGTGGTCATTCTGGACATAAAATCTATTCTTGTGACTTGAAGAATTAGGGCCCCTGTGTCTCCCAATATCTCTTGGATCACCATGACAAGTGATGGCAATCTTCACAAACATAGCCTCCACCTCAGAATTAGAAATATGGTTTCCCAAACACCCTCTTGTTAAAATTGGAGTTGTATCTGATGAAGGGCAGATCAATAATTCAGAACACCCCACACACAGACATTCTCTAGCTCTGCTTGCCAAGCATAACTTAGCAACCAGCTACCATGCAGGCGCTGTGACTGGTGCTGAGGCTCAAAGAAATGACATTCATTCCACAAGCTGAAGATGTTAAATCTAGAGAAGGGGGTCGTCCAATATGAGTCAAGCAAAACTATGAGGACATGAACCTGGTACCAAGGGTGTTCAGTTCAGACTTCCAAAGAGCATTTGCCAGCAAATCCGACTTAGAGTGGCCATCCTTGGCAGAGAGAATGACTAGTGCATTTCAGTACACAATGGGTATCATTAGAAATGATAATGAGAACAAACAGTTTGAACTTGAGCTTGGAGTCTTCTGCAAGGTAGTATCCGGTATTCACCTTACTAATTACTTTCTATTTAAAGCATTGGTCATTTTTGCACATGAGCAGAGTGGAGAAATTAATTATTCTCTATCTATATTATAATGGATGCATGTTCTGAAAGCTATCTGTGAGATATTCAAAATAAGGAAGGCCTGAGATGAGGTAGCTGCCTCTTTCTGCCTTGCTCACAGTGAAGTGTAGTTGGTAGTGAAACGGAGACAGGGCTGAGGTTCTCAGGCACTGTATAGAATGTCTCTCTTAGCCACGTTTGTTGCTTGAAAGCAACAGAAACTGAGTCAGCTGGCATGAGGTAGAAAAGAGGTTTTTCTTTTGTGTGACTGAGAATTGAAGCCAGGGCTTCATGATGACCAGGCAAGTCCTCCAGCAATGAGCTTCATGCCCAGAGCTGAGAAAATAATTTATCGGCATCTGTGGCTCACAAGATGACGCAAGACTGGAGATGAAAAATACTTCTTGGAGAAAAATAAAGAATTGAGATACCTCGAAGAAGAAGAATAAAAAAAAAAAGCTCTCTACTTCTTAGTAGATATTCTAAGCCTTTTCAGAAGACCATGAACTTTTCCATCCCGCCATCACTACTGACCATGGTCTTTCTGTGAAGGGACAATCAGCTTGGCCAACTTTGCAGATGGTCTCTGGATGTGGAGTCCTTGTTGGCTGAATTTTAGTTCCAAACCCATTTCCTAACTGTTTTCAGGCACGGTGGAGGTGGAGCCTCTCTCTTCCTTTTCAGTATGGCTGATGGGGCAGAAGACACTGCATACTACCTCTATGGCTCTTTATCACCAAGGTCTCCCACACAGTACAAGGATCACCATCAGAAAGTCCCTCACACCTTTAATTTATTTTTTGCTCACTCCAAAATAATTTTATTGTACTTAGACTAGAAATCTTCTATTCAGTTTTTGCCTCTAATTTTAAAATTAAGGAAAATATTAGAAATCTAGGAGAAACTAAAAAACAACAACAACAAACATTAACTATGATAGAAAGATATTCTATTGCTTTTTCTAGAAAAATAAGAGATTGAAATAGGAATTAAGATCAGAAACCATGACTGAACCTTGGTGTGAGCCATGCAAAGCTCAGGGGGTTCCTAAAAGATCTTTCTAACTGCTTCCCCAACCCCTCAAACTTCCATCATAAATAGTGGACTTGAGCAAAAAATCTCCTAAGAGAGTCCATCCGAGGGTCTTACAATGTAACAAACTCTCAGAATCATTTACGTGGGATTTGTCAAGTGATTAGCATGGATCTCTATTCTCAAGAGCAGAAATGAGAATACATACAACACTATGAACAGACACATGCCAACTTTGTTCTTTCCTCTTCACTGGTGTTTTCTTGCATTGTAAAAGCTGGAGATCTCAACTTTTTTTTCTGACTTTCTCTGGAACTTCGGGCCTTAGGTATGGCTATGACTGTAGCAACTACTGAGTACCAACCAGTAACACTTTAAGGTCCTTCCATCTGACTTGCTATCACAACGACCACAAAGCCACTGTTGGAGGCAGTGGCTTACTTGGGTTTGCCTAATGGGCAAGGCATGGACCTTTCTTTTGCCAGCATTTCTCAGGGCTGTGCTTACGATAAGTGACTAATGGATGAAGTGATAATTCCCTTCCGAGCAACGTTTCCTAGTCTCACTTAGGGCTTGCTATAAAGACAGGGAACTTGCCAGTCTCACGTCTCCTGATCAGGCTGTGGTTATGACACAGGCCTGGTTATTCATGCTGTAGTAACCAGGACCCCTCCGTGAGGTCAGCAAACTTTCTGCAGAAAACCAGAGAGTAAATATCCCAGGCTTTGAAGGACAATGTAAGCTCTTATAGACACACAACAGTGCCATTTTATAGCACTAATCCAATCCTAGGCAGTCGTAAATGAATTAACACAATTATGTCCAAGTAGACTCTACTTACAGTAGGTGATGGGCAGAATGTGACTTCTATACATGATGCAAAGCCCTTGATATTGTGCGACCTGGAGCCTGTAGAGGAGGTAAGCCTGTCTATTAAGTGCAGACTCATAAGTGATTTATCAGAAACGTATATACGCATAGATATGGCTCCTCAATGGGTCACTTCACGAAATGGCAGAGATTACACTGGCCAGGAAGATCTCCGAAACTCCCAGAAGTTAAACCTCTTCGGGATGAGAGTCAGTGACTCTCCATCAATTAAAATATCACAGTTACTTTACTTTATAGCAGTGGTGCTGAACCTGAACTATGGTAGACTGAGAACATTTGGTTTGTTTTCAATACAGGGCTGCTTGACCATGCTCCTGGAATGTCCGTATCTCTCCAGAAGATTTGTACCACAATCTATACTCATTATACTGTCGTTATCTCAATAATTTCATTTTATGTGTAAGCTTTTATTTAAAAAAAAAAAGCCAAAAGGTTCTCTTATTAAATTAAGATGAAATGGCAATTAATCTACAACATTATCAAAGACAGGAATGCGCATTTATCTGAATCTCTGTTTACAGACATCAATGGCCAGTTAGTGTACTCATATTTAGGAGGGTAACATGATAAAAGACTTCCTTCCTCTGATAGCTCATTTTGTATTAACATATTCCTGTCACCCGTTAGGCAATTAACAGAGACTAAAGGAATACTAATTGTAGCCTTCCCTGCCAATATGCCAGGTCAACTTTATTCCTGGGAGCTCAGTTGTTGATTCATAATCATTAGAAGTGATAAAAGACATCAATTCTCCTGGTATTTCTATGGAAATGGAGGTTAGAAAAAGGCCTTTCTTACATGACTTTGTTGTAAAATAAATCCTCTAAGGAGATGGAGGGGTCAGTAAAAATGTCCAAAAGAGGGATACTAAAAATGCAGGAGACTTCCAAAGTGATATCAAATTTTTCATAGATGATGATAGTTTTGGAGAAAATGGCTGCAACAAGCCTCATTTCATGAAAGTATACCCATCAAATGCCAGTCTCCAAATAACACGACACAGACTAAAACTTTCATGTGCCCATCTCAGTCCCTTTCATCGGTTCCAAGAGGGTCTCCTTCATGCTCCCTGGGAATTTTATATCGACTGCTCCACGTGCAATGAGTGACGCAATCCAGGAAAGAGACAGAGAAGTTCCTGGGACTTCGGAGACAGTTGAGAAAAGAAACAGGCGACTCCATGTCGGGAAGAATGAGGAGAGGGTTGGGCCAACAGCACCAAGGTGCAGAGAAAAGTTATGCAACTGTCCTATTAACATACTGCATTTGATTTGACTCCATTATATTTCATCAAATAGTTTAGAAAGCCCCCAACATAAAACATCACCCTAATTATAATCATATATTTGGAGATTTAGCGTGCATACCATAATGCACCATTAGTTACACAAATAACTAATAATTTGCTAATGACAATATTATGTTAAGTCAGTTTAGGGGCAATTAAAGTGAGTGATATTTACATATGCCTAATGAATCACAGTCGATGGCAGATTAAGAGATGCTAATGAATATTCATCCAGACATTCGCAACCAGCTTCACAGTTTATAAACTGAATTATGGTTGATTTGCCCTTTTAAAAATGAATGTGTGAGTATCTTCTGCATGGTGAGAATGAACAATTGGGCCTGACTGTAAAAAAATTTTAAAGCAGTGTGCTGGTCAGAACACAAAACATTTTTATGCACTCTCTTACCCTCGGCTTCAGGGCTCTTTTTTATATCGTCGATCAGTGTTGATGAACTATCTCCGTTTTCATTTCCACCCGTGACATGAAATATCGAAACTGTTTGCTATAAGATTGAGTGGAATCTAAGTTTTATGCAGCCCCACTGAGGAGGCAATTGCAGGTAGTGTTTGCCGTTGAAACAGTGACTGCAGACTCTCGCTTTCTGCTGTTACCGTCCTCCTGTGACCTGGAAGGATGCTTTTGTGGCCGTAGTTTGTCGTGATAAAATTGGGGTAGATTTATTATCCGCTCCGCTTGCTCTTTTTAAACAGTAACCAAACCAGTAGTGTAGCCCTGATAATGCAAGTTAAGCCTAAACAAGGTTATGGTTTGAATATTGGCTTTTCCCCCAAAGCAGTACCCTTCCTTCCGTAGTGAGCTGGTTTTGAATATTGTCCTTTATTCCCTTTGCAACAGTTACAGGTGAATCTCCGATCTTCCCTCAGTTCCATGGTGGTTCTAAGGAGGCTTCCAGTATCTACAACTCACGTTTTTGTTTGACCTCAGACAAGATGATTTTTGTCTCTGCAGTGTCTGATTGGGGAACGGCTAACAGTTGCTATTAGGTTTCTTTATCCTTTAAGGGTGCAGAGTCGAGAGCCAGAGTATCTCGGGTGATGGGAGTAAGGATGCCATTGACAGCCGACTCAAGCAAAACATCAGCCTCAAATGAACTGAACATTAAGGGGTCATCAAAACGAGAGGAAGTTTCTTTAAAAGCTCAGATTTTGACTTTATGTCTGACATTCCAACTCAGCTTGTTCTCACAGTGTAGATCCATTTCATATTATTAGACAACTTGAAGGTCAAATAGTCCATGACTTTTATAACTAATGGCATCTTAGCTTTAGAAGGAACTCCAATGGGGTATTCTGGTGGCAGATTTAGAGAGACAGGTGTCTTGCATCTCCTGCCTAGATTTTCCTTCAGCTGATAGGGATTTTGTTATACCTATATTTTATCTACATGTTTTGATGGTGACTGGCTGACTTCTGTGGACATAGTGTCCTGGGTGAGCTTGATTGGACAAAGTTCTCCCTACAGCTAGGTGGAAGATTCTAGTACTGCGCTTCTATCCTGTGAGGCAATCACATAATTCTTATGAACTGCGTGGTCTAAGAAGGCCACTTACCTCTCTCTATTTAGATCCTGCCTTTCATGGCTTTATCCTCCATGTGCAAGATTTGTAAATTCAACCCCTCAGGTTACATTCTCTTGAACTATGGGATAACAGGATTCTTGCTAATTTGGAGATGCCTTCCTGTGAGATACACATGAAGATCTTTCTGAACCCTGTATGTAGGTTCTCTGTTATTCTCTGCTCCTCATAAGTTGGAAGCAAGACAGGCTCTTCTCCAGGCTCTCTCTTTAGCCTAGGCCTTTCAATGTTACTGGAAATTATAGATGATTGTAACTGTGATATTTGGGACTCTGGGATTCTAGAGAATGCTGGGGGGTTCTGTAGAGATGGGTGTTGCGTAATGGTCACTTCCTGTCCCTTCTCAGGAGAATCTTCCAAATAAAATAATGAAAGCAGAGAAAGTGCAGTGGCCCTACTTAAAGCTAGAATTGAAGGATTGTTTCAGCTGTTCTGGATTGGCTTTTTGTTTCCATGTGAAGCTGAAAAATCATCCTTTCGATTTCTGTGAATAATTGTGTTGGAATTTTGATGATGATTGCATTAAATCTGTAGATTGCTTTATGTAGGGAGGCCATTTTTACTTGGTCCTCCAATGTTAATCTAGAACCTTCTCACCATTTTTATATACAAAATGGCCCAGATGGGATCTTAAATGGCCGTTTCTGTTTTTTGAAAGGGATTTGACCAGCTACAACAGGTGCACAAAGGTGATCCTAGCAGAGAGGTGGAAGCAACAGAGGAGCAGGGGAGCAAAGGTCAAGAAGAAAAGACAGACTACACGTGTCCTGCTACCCAGGCAAGCAGCCCAAGTCAGTCCTCCGGGAAGTCACCTTTACCTGCGCAGTCATCTCTCATCTGTCTCATCCCTGTTAGCAGCAAGATCATCAAAGAACATCTCCACGTTGCCAGTCGAGGCCTAATTTGCTCACTTTCTAACTCCCATCCCAAACCAATAAAATCATTAAAAAAAACCCTACAATACCCCTATATATATGTAGCTTCCATACCTGAAACTCACCTTTGTGAGACACCTTGACAGAAATGAGAGAATGCACGGATGACTGCAAGAACAGGTGGGCGCTAAGAAAACGAAGTTCCATGACAAGGAATGACACCGCTCACGAGATGCAGACCTACGGCAAAGGGGCCAGCAGCAGACACCTAAACCATACAGGATTGATTCTGTATATTGTTGTTGTTTGTGTATGTTTTGAGTCAAGCTGGAGGGATGGTGGGGGGAGGGAGGGAGAGAGGAAGAGGGACTTACTGAAGTGCAAGCTGCATCTTTCTGTTAAACTTTTAGGCCCACAGCTCAGTGTGGGTAGGCATGAATAGTTTCTACCAAACTCTCAATGGGTTGATATATGCTACCAAACCAAGGGACTGCTTCTGGGTTGTGCATGATTCACAAGAGTACTGAAAAGCTACCATGTCCTCATCTTTCCAAACTTATGCTCTGTCTATGCCGAATCTTGATTCTACCCTTTTTGTCCCCCTCACAATTTTTAACATAGTCTGTGTTCTGAGTCATTCCCTCCCTGTGTTTTCTAATTCATCAGTGGCTTGCTTCTTTGGAAGAATTCGGTGCAGCACAAAAACACAAGTTGGGAATTTATCAAGCACGTTGTTTCATCTCTCTTCCTTAGTCCTCTTCTTTCGTCCTCCCTTTCCTCCCTGGCCCCCACCCACTTTTCACAAGTCCATATGTAACTCAGGTTGGTCTCAAACTTATAATCTTTCTGCCTCAGTTTCCATAGTTGTGGAGTTACAGACTTGCACTACCACTCAGCTTCACTCTTGACAATATGGAAAAGTGTTTTATTTCATTTAAGTTGTGGCGCTGGTTGCTGAGGAGTCGGCTTCTCCTACCCCATCATATTTTTCCATGCCAGGAGACCCTCCCCACAAATGTAGGGTGGTGGCCACTATGTTTTTGATTGGCTACAAAATGAACACCTGTAGCCATCGGACCCATTCCCTGTGCCTGCTGCAGTACATGAGTTTTTTGGGATGCTTGCATGTGTTTTCCTCCAAACCATCAACCATCAGCAGTTAAATCTCTGCTCACACTTTACTGGCTGAAGGTCATAAATGTTTTATGAGCCGCTGAGCTTGCAGCATCACTATTTTATGAGGAGGCTGGCTATCTTTTCTTCATAGTTACATTAGTCACGAAATTCTTCTTTCTCTTAAAATGTTAGCTCTCTGCTTGTTATGAAATAGAAGCTGACAGTGTATAGGTGATTCTTCCAAAAGGGTCTCATTCATTCAAAGGTGAGTCCAGCCAAATGCCTTAATCTTACAAAATAAATATGTGATTTTTCTATCATAACTGTATATTAAAATTTATTTCAATTAAAAACAATGTTGATAGCTTCAGTTTTGTTTTATTGTTTTGTTGTTGCAAAAGACGTGCATTGCATTGTATCTGTATTAATACACAAATAATTTAAAGAAAGAAAGGGAGATTTTTGATTCATGAACAACAAGATTTAATGAAGTCCTTCTTGACCAATTTTATTTAAATTGGTGATGACCCAAGCAGTCTTGAAGCTCCATGGACACATCAGAATGTGTAGTAGGAGGCTGCTTGTTCGTTTCCCGGCTTCCCAGACTCCCAAAATAACCACACAGAAACTGTATTAATTAAACCATTGCTTGGCCTATTAGCTTTAACTTCTTATTGGCTAGCTTTTACATCTTAATTTAACACATTTCCATTATTTTATATTTTACCATGAGACTTGTGGCCTACGAGCACGTTTCCAGTGTGTTTGTCTCAGGTTCCATAGCTTCTCCCTGACTCAGCTTTCTTTCTCCCAGCATTCAGTTTAGTTTTCTCCACCTAGCTGGGTTCTACCCTGTCAGGCCAAGCCAGTTTCTTTATTCGTTAACCAATAAAAGCAACACATATACAAAAGGACTTCCTCCATCAAGAATAAAGCATGCAGAATAAAGAATTAAGTTAACTTGAGGATCCTTGACAAACCACTGGGCAGTTCTAGGCACCAGTTTCTGGTAAACGGATTTTTCTTTAGGCCACAGCTCATAAAACATGACACAGAGATGTATTACTAATTGTAAAAGCCTGGCCTATAGCTTTGGTTTGTCCCACTAGCTCTTATAACCTAAATTAACACATTTCTATTCATTTACATGTCACCATGCTACTCGTGGCTTTTACCTTTCCTTCTGTGTCTGGCTAGTGACTCCTCATTTCTTCTTCCCAGAGCTCTCTGTCCCCAGAAGTCTGCCTGTACTTCCTGCCTAGCTATTGGTTGCTCAGCTCTTTATTAAACCAGTCAGAGTGACACATCTTCCCACAGTATAAAGGAATATTCCACAACAGTTGCCCTATCTGCTCCTATCTCTGATGGGTTATGCATTCTATACTTTTTTACTTTTATCCCAAAGAACCAGATAAAATATATATCTAAATAGATAAAGAAGAAAGAAGGAAGGAAGGAAGGAAGGAAGGAAGGAAGGAAGGAAGGAGAAACTGCCATCTCCCAGAAACCATAAGCAGACAGCATCTGGACCTCCATGGTCGAAGACTAAGGCAAATAGGCTGTACTTATCATCTAAGAGCAGTGACCCACTCCTTGCCTCTACTTCCCAAAGGAAACTACAGTTAACAGCTTCCTTCCACGTCATGTCCTTTTTCATGTTCTTTCCTCCTAATGATACTGTCTGTCTCCATATTTATTTTAAGAGAATCTTATCATCTTCAAACCCAAGTTCAGCCGGGTGGTGGTGGCACAGGCTTTCCTTTAATCCCAGCACTCGGGAGGCAGAGGCAGGCAGATCTTGTAAGTTCGAGGCCAGCCTGGTCTACAAGAGCTAGTTCCAGGACAGACTCCAAAGCTATAGAGAAACTCTGTCTCACAAAACAAAACAAAACAAAACAAACAAAAAACCACCTCCAAACAAACAAACAAAAAACCAAACCCAAGTTCAGTGTGGCTCCTAGTCTGCAGTCTTTCTATGCTCAGCTCTTTTCCTCTCCCACAGGGGGCGCTGGAGCACTGCTGTCTCACTGCTGGTCTCATTCTGTGGCATTGGCATTTGAGCTGGGACATCACACTTGCTAGGTAGGTGCTCAACCTGAGCTTGCCTACAGGCCCCGCTGCTGATCTCATTTTATCTCTTCATTCATTCATCTCCTCATTCAACCACTTTCCTTCTTTCATGAACAAAAGCATTGAAAATAAAAAAGATAAGCAGAATACAATTTATATATTTAGGTTCACATGCTTTTTCCCTGCCTTAGAGCTGAGGACGGAACTTGGGAATTTGAGCCTGCTAGCCAAACAAACACTTTGCTAGTGAACTAAATCCCCAAGCCTGGGTTCACATACTTTTATTTCTTAAGATACCTGAGTTAGCAGTGGCTACTGAAACCATTTTTATACTTCAGTCTTGCCTTTGTCTCCCATGTAGCTCCTCTTCAGAAGATATTTCTTAAACTGAATTTTTAAAAGTTGAGGAATAAGACCCTCACCCTAAGACTTAAACCCTGTGGACAGATCGTTGCCCAGTCTCCAAGATTTTGGATATAGTGTGACTCCTGTACTCATCAAATCAATCATTTGGTACATATTAAAGTAGAATTCCTTCAGGAATGATGATATGTGGTTTAATTCCAGAATTAGAAAGACAGAACCAGGAGGATTCTAAGTTCCAGGTCAGTTGGGGCTAAAAAATGAGATTCCAGTCAACCTTGGCTACTTACTGATACCCTGATCCAAAAAGTCAAAACTCATGAAAAGGGAAAGGAAGAGAGAGAGAGAGAGAGAGAGAGAGAGAGAGAGAGAGAGAGAGAGAGAGAGAGAGAGAGAGGGAAAGGAGGGAGGAAGAAAGGAAAGAAAGAAAAATAATTTTAGATTAGGCTAACTTAAAACTTTGGATTTGTCTCTATAGAAATGAAAATTTAAGCATTTTATGATGGATTAAATAATTCTACAATAGCTGCTGCTCTTCATTTAAGAGGAGGAAATTGCTGGAATGTTTCTCTTATATAAAGAAAAAAAGATTGATTGTTGATAGAGCAATAGTCTTGCATTTGCCACATCAGCTCTCACTGCATTTTGTTCTGCACATCACTGTTTAGGTTAGCCACCTTTTGTCACTGTGACTGAAAGGGAAACCTCTTAAGGAAGGAAGAAGTTGTGTAGGCTCCCAATTCAGCAGTTTTAGTTCATGGAGCTGTGACTTCTGGGCCTGTGTGTTGTGGGACACAGCATCATAGTGGGGACTAAGGAGTGAAACTAAGTGACCGCCAAGAAGTCTTAGAGAGAAGAAAGGGTCAGTGAGGCACATCCCCTACACAGGTTCATCCTTCCCAGGAAGAACCCAACGATGAGATTAAAGTCCTCAGTGTAGATCATATTCCATCGGCACCACCCTCTGGGAACCTGGCCTCAAACGCATAAGCCTGGGGGGCCATGTTATACCCAAACCTTTACACTATTCATTAGGAAGACAGTAAAGTCTTTATTATAAGTAGATTTGGCAAGAACTCTTGGCATTACAAGGCTGAAACCACGGAAGTAAAAAGAGGGATCTGAATGAGAGACAAACGATAGAAACATTCTCTAATTCAAGTAGAAGTGACCCAAGGCTCACAACCGAAATGTTTGTGAGAATTCTGTGGATTTTTTATCACTATTACAGTAAGATTAGCCCTCAAATGCTCCACAGATGGTTTCCCCCAAGGACAACAAACACTTGTATCAGAAGAAAATAGCAGTGCCAGTAAGCACACAAATAGTTAAATTCTGCAATCATATTGAGGACAGCACTCACAGGTCTTTTTTTTTTTTTTTTTTTTTTTTTTTCCTATAAGAGTGCCTGAAACCTTCAGCAAGTCTGACCTAATGTTTATGGAAGTGCTCTGTTATTGTTAAGTATCTTCTTAAGTTCATTAGCACTGTTTATCTTATGCACGGAGATTCTGGCCTCTTTTCTTACAGTAGTTCATCAGATAAACTTCCTGCCAGAGTAGCCCTTGCCCCTCAGAGCCACATAAGATATCGTTACTAAGACAGAAGCAGTAGGAACATATCCAGCCATAATAGGCATTTTCTGAAGGTCAGAAAACGCATGAGCACTTCTTTCAGAGTGTTGGAAGCAAAGGTCATCGTTGAGTTCCCCTCTAATGAGGCCATCCCTGGCCTATAGGTATGGATGCTCAGTTGTGGTAATGTCTCTAAAGCTATCTATTTAAAAAAAGAAAAAGAAAAAAATCAAAAAAGCTAAATCCGAATGGCACAGCAGATGGGCAAGTGCCCAGTGTGGACCTGCTCTCAATGCACCCTCTGGCAACTGTGGCCGTGCTGGCTCCTGGGGCGATTCCCGGCTCCACGGTCATCGGTGAAGGTCTTAGGCAGGACGTGGAAGGTTCTACGGTTCACCATCAATCCCCCAGCTACTTCTTTCATGTCTGGATGTGAGAGACCACAGCACACAAAGCTCAGGAAGAGAGCCAGTGTCCAGTAATTTCCACTGCCATCTGCCTCTATGAAGGTGCGTTTGCTTGTTAGTCCAGTGGACTGGGAGCAACTGCGCTAGCAGATTCACTGGCAGATTGCATGGAGGGTGATTCTTGCTAAAATACACCATAGGAGGCAAGGGCTCCAGAAAATGTTGCAGACTTGTCGGCTTCATAAAGTTTTCTACCGAGATGAAAATGAAATAACATACCCTAAATGATTTTTTAATACATAGAAATAGCCTAATAGCATCCTTTCTTTCTTTCTTTCTTTCTTTCTTTCTTTCTTTCTTTCTTTCTTTCTTTCTTTCTTTCTTTCTTTCTTCTGAAATGTGTTCCTTTTTTTTTCTTTATAGCGTCATGGTTCTCATGCCCCCGCTTCTCTCTCTCTCTCTCTCTCTCTCTCTCTCTCTCTCTCTCTCTCTCTCTCTCTCTCTCTCTCTCTCTATTCAGAAACATTGCTAGATTTTCCTGTAAAGGAATTTGGGACTGGTCGCATCACTGCTGGAAGAGCCAGCTGGGTGAAGCCACCCAGAATTTAGCAACTGTAGGCTGCTTCCCCTGTGAAGGCTAGGGTCCCAGCATTATATTGCCCTGGGTGTCTCTCATGGGTCAGAAACAAGAGAAGGATGTCCAGAACAGTTGGAGATAGGGAGAACCATACCCATGCTGGGGATGCCAAAGGAAACAAAGGGTTTCACCCTGTGAAGATCTTCTTTCATTATTCCCTCTCATTGGTTAAGAAAGGGAGAGGAACAGAATTCTGGGAAATGTAGGCCCCTGTGACTGGGCCAAGAGAGGTAGGGTGGGGAGGAATGTCCAGAGATCTCAAGGACATTCTACATCTGAGTCACACACTTTCTAAAGAAGGCTGTTTTTTTTTCACGTTTTATCCCAAGGGAATTTAAAAGAATTGATACAGTGTATGTTTCTACGCCTTTTATTTTCCCTTCACGTTTAATTAGTGATCCAAGAACAAACTGGTTGCTTAAGATTAAATAATTAACCAGAATTGATCATAAAAAAGTTATAAAAGCATGGCATCAGCAAAACAGAGAGAGGAAGAAAGGAAACAGCGGCTTAGATGTTTAGGTACGGAGCATCTATCCTGATGTAACCTGGAAACCCTCGAAGCGCAGACTTAGCCAAAGTGGCTCCTTAGGCAGCCCCGCCCCAATCTTTGCGGAAGTCATGCTCTAAGCATCCACCCTCGCTGCTCACACGCGCCAGGCTGCCTGCTCTCTTAAGACTGACTTTCGTTTATACAGACCAAATCCCGGGACACAGACGACAAACACTGACCAAACACCTGTCTATTTATTTAATTTACAGATTATATTATTTTTCTTTGGTTGTTGTTGTTCCTGTTTGTTTGTTTTTTTAAATGGCTGGAGTCTGACTTGAGCTCGGGAACGTCTCTCTAACTGATAGTAAAAGGGCGATAGACTCGACATGTGAAGTGACACCCGGGTTGGGAGGTGCAGAGAGAAGACACGTAAATAGAAATTTGTCTTTTAAAGCAATTCTTTTAAGCACAGTTTTGAAATGGTCCATCTTTGCAATTCCCTAGATCACTAGAATAGTAAACAGATTTACATTTCATTGTTTGTATTAGTATACATGTATATGCATGATGATGCGTCTTTGTTGCTTGAATGAGGCTTTGCATGTGCCACAGCATGTATGGAAGCCAAAGGAAAACCTTCAGGGGTCAGCGCCTTTACTGTGGCCCTTGGAGATTGAACTCAGGTAATCAGGCTCACACAGCAAGGATTTTTATCATATGAACCATCTTGTGTCTACCAAGGTGGTCCTGGAATTCCTGTCCTTGAGTCTCTTTATACAGTACACAGCATTTATTGATTTATGTATGTTGGACCAAACTTGCATCTGGGTTGAAACAAACTTGGTTATGATGTGTGATCTTAATATATTCTTGAAGAATTCAGCTCACAATATAGGTTAATTTTGCATCTACATTCATCAGGGAAATTGGTCTGAAGTTTTCTTTTTGTTGTTGTGTCTTTGTCCGGTATAAGGGTAACACAGGCTTTGTAAAATGAGCGTGCCAGTGTGCCTTCCCTTTCTATTTTGTGGAAGGCCCACCCACTTGGGGACCTTTGTGTGCCACCAGGATACTGCACTGGGTTCCATGGCACTTGGCAATGGTGGGAAATGGGGAGTCATTTTCTCTGTCTGTCTGTCTGTCTGTCTGTCTGTCTTACATTCAGGGTCTTTGGTCACACTTCTGCCATTCACTCTCATAGTTGCACTACTCCAATCTGCTCTGTGTTTGCTATCCTGCAGCTCAGATCTCTGTCTAGACTTACCCACGCCACTGCTGTGAGCTGTTCACTGGCAGTGACAGCTTACACAGGACAGCAAACTGTCTTTGATGTTCAAACTGGGTACCAGCATCAAGCAGATCAGCCCCTCATTCTGTATTAGCCTACACATTGCATATAGCTTTCAGGGTGTCTCCCCAGAGGACGATTTTATTACAGGCTGGTGGAGGCAATGTCCCCAGCTGGGCACTGGCATCAAGCAGTCCTCCATCAGAAGCCTGACACTTTTGGTTCATGCTTTAAAATGACCTTCCTTCTCTCCTTTTTAAACATTGACAGTGGGATCCAAACAAATCCACACGTTTAGCATCTTTCACAGTAGGTTTTAAAAGTGACCAGTGGCAACTGAGTGGCTACTGTACCCCATGCACTGCTATAAACACATCCAGTTTTGAGAACAAATTTAAATGTCCATTTTATAGACGAGAAGATTATGTTTAACACCCTGTCCAGTGCTACATAGCTGCTAAGTGGTGCTGAAGACATATAAAACCCAATAACAGGATTCTGTCTCAATTAGGGTTTCTATTGTGAAGAGATACCATGACTATGGAAACTCTTATAAAGGAAAAACATTTAATTGGGGTTGCTTACAGTTTTAGAGATTTAGTCCATTATTATCATGGTACTACATGGCGCAGGTAGACATGGTGCTGGAGCTGAGAATCCTACATCATGATATGTAATCAACAGGAAGTAGTCTGAGACACTGGGTGTGGCTTGAGCATATATGAGACCTTAAAGCACACCTCCGCAGTAACACACTTCCTCCAACAAGGCCACACCTACTCCAACAAAGTGACACCTCCTAATAGTGCCACTGTCTTTGGGGGCCATTTTCTTTCAAACCACTGCAGACTCCAATCCATGGTCTTAGGAATCACAGTAGATTGCCCTCTGTAAAGGGTTATTGGCTAAAGTATTTAGATTGAATTATTTCACACTTATGTGAGGACAGTTAATAGTTACTAGCTTTTCTTGAGAATTGTGTATCTTAAAAGGTTTTCTGTGACCAGAGGGATCTCAATCAACTAATTTTTATGAACTGCACTGGGTGTGGGCAGTGGATGACAGAGTAGTCACATAGCAGATGGCTGTGTTTGTTACTGCTACAGGCCTTTGATCAGAGATGGGTCCAAATCTCTGCCCTGCCATTACTCTAGTCTCTAAAATGTCATTTAACTTACATCAGCTCTAGTTTCTTCTTCATATAAAATAAGATTCAAAATAATTGCTACCTTAGGCAATTTAAACAAAACTGTGCCTGTAAAGCACTTAGCCAGATCATAAAAATGTAACATAGGGAAGCTTCTATTGTTTTAGAATTCCCCTTAAAAGGAAGCAGAGACAACAAACATGTATGTCTTACAGTGCAAGTGGATAGATCAGAAGACTAGCTCTTCATGTTGTGCCCCATATGTGTGTGCTAGTGTAACATGAGGGGGCTGGCCTGTTTGTTGTTGTTGGGGTTTTTGTCCTGCCCGGTTCCCCACAACTGTTTAGCCCAAATAAAATTACACATAGGTCTCCATAAATTATAAACTGATTGGCCCATTAGCTCTAGCCTCTCACTGGCTAACTCTCACATCTTGATTAATCCATTTTTCTGATCTATGTTAACCATGTGGCTCAGTACCTTTTTTCAGTGGGGCAGATCACATCCTGCTGCTTCAGTGGTCTAGGCAGGAGTAGGAGGAATCAACTTCCTCCTTCCCAGAATTCTCCTGTTCTCATTACATCATTTCTACTTCCTGTCTGGTTTTCCCACCTATATTTCCTGCCTGGCCAATCAGCGTTTATTTACAACATGATTGACAGAATACAGATAATTCTTCTGCACCATGCTAGGGTCCAGAGGATGGTATAGGGAACTTGTCTGCAATAGGTGCATTGCCTTTCCCGCCATACTGAATCTGGATGATTTCTCTCTTAAAGCACCACAGAGCCGGGCACTCGCCTGAAATCCCACACTTGCAATTTGAGAGATGAGGCAGAAGCATTGAGAGCTTGAAGCTAGCTTGATCTCCCTAGTGAAAGCTCACCACAGAATAAATACCTAAATGCCACAGAGGTACAATTGCCACTCCTACTAGAAATGCTAACCTCAGCTTCACAAGTGTTTCTTTAGACAACCTTGGTTAATGAGTCCCTTCCTTCTTAGACTTCTTTCTTGTTGCATAATGGATTGAATTCATTATTTCTAAGACATTATTACTGTCCCACATAATACAAAGTCTTCTCTATGAGGAGGTATATGAAAAGAGAGCTAGATCAACCACCCCAAGGAAATATCTTCCAGTTAAAAACCCCTGGGTAGGATGGGAATACTAAAAGAGAAGACGGAAGCAGCGAGGGATGGGGGATGGGAGAGTGGTGGGAGAGATATGGATAGTAACAAACTACAATGACACATAAGTATAAAAATATTGCAAAGAGATGCATCATTTTTTATTCTTTCTTTAGAAAGTAGAATCAAAAGAAGAAAAACACTACACCCTCAAGCTCAAAGTCTTTGCTAGACCATTGATTATTTTTTTACTTGAATGACCTCTCACTTGAGACTTTTTGGAAAGAAGATCCTGAGCTGTCGACAGTAGCCCATGAGGCACCAAACAGTCAGGGAGCACATTAGGAGGCAGGCTTTGCCAATTCCAGCCAACCCTAATGCATGCACCTTTAGCTGAGGAACAGCTTTCTTTAATAAGGA
Source organism: Alexandromys fortis (assembly GCF_014885135.2). Taxonomy (NCBI): domain Eukaryota; kingdom Metazoa; phylum Chordata; class Mammalia; order Rodentia; family Cricetidae; genus Alexandromys; species Alexandromys fortis. The sequence continues at coordinate 2,011,785 of NW_026067987.1, read as the reverse complement.
CTACCTTTCTGATGTCCTGTCCAGACCAGCTGCTGAGTTCACCCTATACCACAAACTGACCCTTGGACTCAGGGCAAGATGCCACGAGCATCTTTTATTCCCATTATGACACATAACATCAAATTCGGCTTTCAAGTTCACAATTCATTAGAATTCGGCATGTTCACTTTATTATGCAGCAGATATCCAGACTGCTTTCATCTTGCAAATCTGAAGTCTATCCAATAAACACCAATTTTCCAGTTTCCTTCCTTCCAGCCCTTAAAATCTACTAGTCCACTTTCTGTTTCTGTGGCTTTAACTATTTTGATAAAGCCTGTAAGTAGCATTAAGTTGTAATTATCTTTAAACTACCCTACTGCCTTTAGAATCTCCATGCTTCAACATGTGACAGAATCTATCTTTAGAGATGTAATAGCAATTTATTTAGGTCACAGTTTTCATCCACTCATCTGTTGATAAAAAACTGGGGCTACTTTCACATCTTGGCTGTTGTGAACGATGCTGTAGTGAATGTCGTTGTCCGAATATGTCTTCTGAGTGTAGACCTAGACACAATTTATCACTGGGATGTGTAAGTAATTCAACCACATCTAGTTATTTATTGTTGATGGTCTGCCACAGTCTGCACAGGACATCGGGGGAAAAACTCAGATATTACATCTGAGAACTTTCATAGGGCTCAGAACGCCCCATGTCAATAAGGAAATTCCACCCAAGCATATAAGGAAATTCCAAGAAAAAGCAGTGATTATAAAGGTCTTAGAGGGAGTGCCTGCTTCCTTTGAGCCATCAACAGGCTGTACAGAGTGCAGGGTTGTGAGAGCCACACATTTGCTAATGTTCCCTTGCTTTAAACTCCCAGGGTAGCTCTAGTCTTGGTATTTGTAGCTGGAAACTACAAGACTGTCCTGAGCGAGTTTTAAAATACATCCTTTTTCTATTCATCTGAAAGTTCGAAACTTTGCACAAAAATCTCTGCATTCTCACCTCCCTCAGAAGTGGCAACTTAGCTGCCGACATCTCCAAGCAACTCGGCACAAATGCAGACCCAGCTTCTTGCACATGAGGAAGCGGCATTCTGGGAGGTTGATTGTATTCAGTAGTGTATTCACAACCCTCAGGCACAGAACTGCTAGGTGCCATGGTGACAGAGATGAAGGTAGATGGATGGGAGTTATAGGAAGACAATGGGTCTCCTGTCTTTAATGTTAATTAGTCGGCCCCTGTCGTACATTCCATCTGTTCACATACTATGACCCTCATCGTACATGCTGGACGAGAAATAAAAGACCAAAAGATACGCTAAAAGGTTCCCATCAAAACTGAAGTTTCAAAACCTTGCTCCCAAGGGCTGATATTTATCTAATGTTACTTTCTCTTTGCCCTTTGAAATTTGAAGCAGATATGAAATTATAGTCGGGGGAGAATGTTTCTAGTTCCTAACTCTTCTCTTCTCCTTGCTAGCTGCTAGTTATATTTTGCAGAAACTCCAGACAATACCAGTTTGCTATTGGTCTAGCAGCTGTGGAGGCCACTGCTTTTGTCCGGGCTCCACTGTGAGTTTAGAAGCATATAAAGTATAAGGTCTCATTATGGCATTAAAACAATTTTTTAAAAATTCTTTCCCCTACTTCTTTCTCTTGTCTCCCTGCCCCCCCAGGCCCTCTCACCTCCTCTTCTTCCATATTGCATGTGTCTTGTTACCACCCCCCATTTCCTCAACTCCCCCCATCGCATGCTCCCCTTTCACATTCCATAGCCTGTACTTACACTCATGAGCACCAGTATGTGTACATGCAAACATTAAAAGCTAAGACGCACATATGAGAGAGTATATGCCACATCTGTGCTTCTCCATGTGTGCTACCTTGCTTGACAGTTTCCCATATCCATCCATGTTCTTGCAAACATTATATTTTCACTTGTCTTTCCAGGTAAATGCAATCTCATTGTTCATAAGAACCACATTTGGGGCCCATTCAACTTTTGGTGGACACACTGATGTCTCCCATCTCCTTGCTGTTGTGAATTAGCGCAAAGGTAAATACAGGTGTACAGGTAGCTCTGTAGCAGGGTCCTCATATTTTTGAATTCTTCAAATGCTAATGGTGATCTTGAAATTAAAGAGACCGTTAAAGAAGTTCTACTGTGGGTGGATATGCTAGTCCTAAAGGAAGAGAGATGATAAAAGCTTTTAAATGTAACTTTAAATATTCAATGCAAAAAAATCTAGCAAGAGTGAGGATAGAAGCCACAGAATATAGAAAGCAGACAAAACAGTAACAGAACAAGGGGAAACAGTTTTTGTGAAAGATATTTTTTTTCTCAGCAAAGGTAGTGAATTTCCCAACTGTTTTGTATGCAGAACTAGTTCTGAGCATTTGTCACAGCTCCAGGGAATAAGCGGAGTGTTGTGAGGGTTGGGTTGTCACTTTCCAAGTGCCTGGAAGCTGCATTCAATGCATCTCTCTGGTGGACATTAATGTGAAGGGAGAAGAAGCAAGAAGGGGAAGGAGGAGAGGAAAAGAAAAGAAGGAAGATGAGAGGAGAGGAATGGAGGGAGGGAGGGAGGGAGGGAGGGAGGAGAAGGAAGGAAAGGATGGAAGGATGGACTTAGGACAGAGGAATAGAGAAACAGCTTCTTGTGGCTGCAGTTCCCTTCCTTTCACATAAGGGGTTCCCCATCACTAGCTGAGACAATATTTTTCCAGTCATCTCTACAGGCTTAGAGGTCAAGTGCGCAGACTCTCATGGAAAGCAGCAGAACACAGACCTCAGTGTCACCCTGTGGGCTCTAGGCAGGGAACTTATCATGGTATGTCTCACTTTCCTTTTCTCTAAAGCAGGTAGAACAATATTCCTGTTCTCATGGAAGGTACCAGAAGGATTAAATAGGTTTCTATCAGTGATGAGTCCAGAATTACAGCTAACACATGTATGTAGTAAACATGGAGCTGCATGTACTCGTGGTCAACAGAAGACCTCAACCGAGCACCCTGGAAAGTGGATCTGAAACATGAATAAAGCTTTTGGTTGTGTTTTAAGAGCATATTGTGATGGGCACCCTTTCATTAAACCTTACCGAAGGCTGTGGCTTCATTCCACCTGAGCCTATTCTTGCCAGAACTTCGTAAAAGTCAAGAGGAAACAAAGACAAGAAAAGTATTCGACTACAAGTTTTTATTGCCAAAACAATCCTATTCTGTTTTTATTAGAATATTGTGTTTCAAGGATTTAAAGCTCTCTTTAGTGCTACCATGAAGGACACACACACAGAGAGAACTACACAAGCATATATGCACACAAAGCACATACATGCCCACATATATGCCCACATGCATGCCCACGAGAGACACACATGCATATATGCACACACATAAACACACAAACACACACACGTTCCCCACTATGATTCATTCCCTATGAAGTAAATAATGACTGTCATAAGTATAAAAATGAAAGAGGAAGCATTACATGCAGAACAGAATGATTTGGAGCAGGGCACAATACATTAATAATTGTTTTCTAAAACTTTAAAGACAAGGGCCTTGAACTGAACCTACTGAGCTTTATAAAAGTAAAATATATCTGTTTTTTTTAGTAGGGCAGGGAGTTAAGTTTTGAGTATATTTATAAAAAGATGCCTGCTAGCAAAATTGTTAAGATTGATTGTGCTATCACCATATCAAAACAAACAAGTAAACAAAAAAACTGAAAAGGTAGGAAAAATATGGTTTCTTTTTAAGCATTTTTTGTGTTGTATATTGTAGTCAGAGGCTGCTCACTCGTTCCCAGACACCCAGACATGAAATAATCACACAGAAACTGCATTAATTGCAATATTGTTTGGCCAGTAGCTTAAGCATATTTCTAGCTATCTCTTACATCTTAAATCAACCCATTTCTATTAATCTGTGTATTGCCACATGGTTGTGGCCTACTGGTAAGGTTCTGTCTGTCTCCTGTGGCAGCTACAAGGCTTCTCTCTGACTCTGCCTACTCTTTCTCTATTTTTTCCAGCCTCACTATACTCTGTTAAGCCATTGGCTGAAAGCAGCTTCTCTATTAACCAATGACAATAAAACACATTCACAGCATAGAAAGGGGAATCCCACATCAGTATATAGCTTGGATACCTCAAGCATTCTGTTGAGATTCCCAGGCAATTGTTCACCTACAGTGCAGTAGCATTGCCCAAGTTTAGGCCATGTTTTTATTTTCTGTCTTTTCATCAGCAGTGATTGAATCCCAAAGTGGATAATTCCACTTATGTATCTGTATCGTGAAAAATACCAAGAAGTAGATTGTTAGGGAGAACAAACCTTACCATTCACAGTAACCTAATATTTCTGAAGTGAGTATTGATGGGTACAGTGGTGGGAGGTTTGATGAGGGTGCACACACGGGCAGAGAGATAGATCTCCACACACAGCAGAAGGAAAAAGAAGGCTGGGCTGCATTGCTGCTGCAGTTCACCACTGTCCCAGCAATGTCCCTGTTCTGCCTCTTGTGTGCCTGTCAGACCAGCTCCTGTGACGTTGCTATTTGAACCAGCAGTAGATGGTATAGAGCACTGTTTCTCAACCTCTACGCCGAGATCCCCAAAGACCACCAAACTCACAGATATTCACATTACAATTCACAACAGTAGCAAAGTTGCAGACATGAAGTAGTAACGACAATAATTTTGTGGCTGCGGGGTCACCACATGAGGAGCTGTGTTAAAGGTTGCAGGATTAGAAAGATTGAGAACCACTGAGGCAATGAGTTTTGGCATTAAGATTGCCACCCTCATCATCATTGTACAGCTGCCTATCACATATGCAACACACGCATGTATGCACACACAATGGAAACAGATTTTCTGCGGTGTTCCCAGATTTGTATGGTTTATATCACGTGGCTCAGGTCTTTATGGAATTGACTTCACATCAAATCTAAGCCATAAACACGGAGTGTGCACTCAAAGATGTCTAGGCATGTCTTCTCTCCCACGCACGATTTTGCTCCTCCCATCCCCTTCTTCCTGCGGACCACGCCTCTCCATCCTTCTCCGTGCCCCGGGATCCAGACACTAGGACTGATCTCTTTCTACAATGCTAAACACAGCTCACACGCCTGCCCAAGTTTCCTCTACCTAAGATTCCCAATCACTTGCCATGTTTTCTTTCTACTGCACGACACCATGGAAATCCCACAAGCCTCAGCTCACACCTGCCTCAGCATCCCCAGCTGCTGAGGTAGAAGTTTTGCTTTCTCTTTCTTTTTATGTATCCCCTTCCCTATGTAACAGCAGACACTCCCTCCACATTTGGGAGGGTTCTCCACTCCTACTTTCCCCTCGGGCTCTGACAGTCACTTTCTGAGCATGCAGGTCCTCAGCAAAGCTGGGAACTAAGCCAACTTGCCGACTGGGGCTGCATACAGAGAAAGTAGTCTAATTGTATTTCCCATCATTTATAAATAGATCTCTGGGCACTTTCTTTTTTCTTCTAGTCCTTAAGAGTATAGGGCATGGACATGCTTTATCCATGAGCGTGGTAAGCATGTATGGTTGTCAGGCACAGAACACACCACATGGCCATTGTCACCCTTGGCTTCCATTCCTTCTACCTCTTGTCACCAGGTTACTCCTGTGTAAGGGCTGGTGGGTTCTGGCATGGCCTTCTCAACCAAAGCATCTCTCTCATAAATAGCTAAACAGAAGCTGCCAAGAACAGATCCAATTGAAAGCAGTGTGATTTCTTAATGTTTCTCCTTCCAAGAGGCAGTTTTGTCTTTGAAGCACTTAGTTCAAGGTCACACCCAGCCAGTGCTTAAATGTGTTTTCTTCCTACAGTCTCCCCTCATCTTTTTCAATGAGTAGACTCCCAAAGCCATCCATCTCCCCTTCTTTCTTCTTCCGTCTCTCTCTTTTCCCTTCCATTCTTTCCAAAGAGGTTTTAATCAGTGTTGCAAACACAGAAATGGCCTAGTGTCTGAACAGAGCAGGCAGTGTGTTCAGGGGCTGTGGCGTCTGACTTCTGTTTTGTTAGCTCACACTGCCCTCTTCTGGTCTTTGCGCAGATTTAAAACCTGGTTGCATAGGAAACAAAATTTAAAAAAAAAAATCTTCCTCTCCACTTCCTAAACCAAAAAGGTAACTAACCAAGGAAACCAAACAAAAGCAGGAATAAAGAATCCATGTAGAGCATAAGTGAACGTGTATGGAGAAATAAAATCCTCCCAATCAGAATATCCATCACATTTAAAACCAGGAAAGTATGCAACGCCACTCCAGCCAAGCATTTGCAATTACTTTTTAAATTTTTATTTTATTATTTTTATTTTCTCTCAAATATTACATCCTAACTACAGCTTCTTCTCCCTCCCCCCCCCCCCGGTTTCTCCAGATTCACACCCCCCACCTTCACTCCCCACTCCCCTCACTCTCACTTCCCTCTCCCCCATCCCATCTCCCCTCAGATAAAAGCAGACCTCCCAGGGCCGAGAGAGAGAGAGAGAGAGAGAGAGAGAGAGAGAGAGAGAGAGAGAGAACCTAGGTCAGAGAACAGGCTCCCTAATCTCTTACAATTACTCTTAGACTTCAAAATACTGTTGTCTTCCTTTTTTTTTTTTTTTTTTGTCTCATTATTTTTCTGGCAAAACTCATGTACTATATTGAGTGGCTGGAATGGTTTAAGAACATCTCTTGATTTTTCCAGTTCTCCTGAATGCTTGTTGAAGTGGGGTGGTTTGCCCTGTACCAATGGTGTGGTATCTTACCTGGACTCGCTCTGTCATTATTACCTGGACTCTGCCATTATTAGTTGGGTGACCAGGATCCAGGACAAGCCATCTCAGCTCTCTGTTCCAGTTACTTCATCTGGCTGTGGTTGTAAGGATACCTGCTTCTCCACCCTCACCAAGGACAGAGCTGCCAGGGAAATGCTCCATGTAAAGGCTTTGAAAGGTTTGAAGAATATCTATCTAACTGAATTATATCTCTGTACATCTAGGAAACCTAACTAACATGACTGCAGTTTGATTATTATAGATGACTATCTATTAACCTGTATTTTTAATTATACATTACATTTTTAGATGAGCTGTACAAACACAGTATCTTAATCAATAGCAGAAATATACATATAACAAAATTGACCTTAAATTTATATGAATAAACCAAGATCTATACCAAGGCAAAGTATTCATCTCTATAGCATATCCTCCTTTGAATGTAAACAAACATTTATAAACAATATTTGGGAATTTGGGTGCAATTCTCTCCAAACTGGTTTCTGATTTTTGTTGGGAGAATTATTTTCTTTTGGGGGGTTCACTGAGATCATTAAAGGGGTCTTTGCCCATTAAACTACATTAGTCTGGGAAGAATCCACAGGTTCTCATCCTCTGTGGAAACAGAAGCAGAACCTCTTTTTCAAAGCAACATATCTTTAAATCCAAATTTTGAAGTCAAGATACCTTTAAAATCTGTTTGTTGGTTTAGCTTAGCAGCATGCACAATGAAATGTCTGTACTTAGCTCATTCTCAGTCAAAAAATCAAAGAAAACACAATAATATACATAATCCAGACTCTCTGTATATATTCCATCTTTATGTGGCTTATTTTTCTTTACTCCTTTAGTCTATGATGTCTGACTCTGTCTCTTTAAAGACTTTGTTTCATTTATTTATTTTTTTAATAAGACCATTTACTTCTTTTTATAACTATTTCTCCTCTCTCCCAAGCCTATGTACATTTATCTAACACTGTGACCTATTTAACGGTCTTTCTATCTATCTTTGTTTTTATTGTGTGCATATCTGTAATTGTTTTTGACTAGGAGTGCTTTTTTTTTTTCAAGTGCTAAGCAGGCATGAATAGGACAAACTCCACAGTCCTGCTTGCTTGCTCCACTCAGTCCGGCATGCAGTGGCATGTTCACTGCCTCTGAGATCCATTCTCTCCACCCCAGATCCAGGGTCACAGTGGGTTTGTCACCATTAAGCAATTTGTAATACGCTGCTCATGGACCCCATTTAAGTGCTTGACCTCCTGAAGAAGCCAGAGCTGTACATTCAACTATCACAGTGAGTCACTATTTCTTAAAGAAGCCACACATTTTTGTTGTTGTTGTTGTTGTTTTGCTACTAATGCTGAATCAGGAAACCTCTTTCAAAGGAGCCACAGTGCTCCTGCTTATCACCAGAAAACATTCAAAAAAAAAAAAAAGACATACTGGCTACCAAGAAGCCATGCTTAACTCTATTCTTTTGTGTCTAGAATTCCTTTCCAAGCTCTCTCAAGTTTTATAGATGTAAGTCATCTATGTTGGTGCCAATGTGTATGGAGGCTGCTCATTCATTTCCTGGCAGCCCAGACCCAAAATAATCACACCCAAACTATATTATTACAATACTGTTTGGCCAATGGTTCTAGCATATTCCTAGCTAGCTCTTACATCTTAAATTAACCCATTCCAATTATTTTGCACTTTACCAGGAGGCTTGTAGTATACCAGCAAGGTTTCAATTGAATCTGTCTCTTACTACAACTACATGGCGTCTCTCTGACTCTACCTACTTTCTCCCAGCCTTCAGTTTAATTTTCTCACCTAGCTCTATTTTGCCCTGCTGTAGTTCCAAGAAGCTTCTTTATTCATTAACCTATAAAAGCAACACATATACAGAAAAGCTTCCCACACCATAAGATGGTATCTCACAGTTGTTTTGATTTGCATTTTCCTGATAGCTAAGGATATTGAACAATTCATAAAGATTATCTTAGCCATTTGAGATTCTTCTGTTGAGAACTCTCTGTTTAAATCTGTATCTCATATTTTAATTGGATTATTTGGTATTTTGATATATAGTTTCTTGAGTTCTTTATTTATTTTGGATAACAGCCCTCTGTCAGTTGTGGGGTTGGTGAAGGTCTTTTCCTATTCTGTAGGCTGTTGTTTTATTTTATTTACTCTGTCCTTTGCCTTTTAGAAGTTTTTCAGTTTTAAGAAAAAGGTTCCTTTTATTAATTGTCAATCTCAGCATCTGTGCTACTGGTGTTATGCTCAAGAAGTTGTCTTCTGTGACAGTATGTTCAAGACTACTTCTCATTTTCTCTACTATCAAATTTGGTGTAACTGGATTTATGTTGAGATCTTTGATTCACTTAGACTTAAGCTGGATGCAGGGTGAGAAATATGGATCTATTTGCATTCTTCTACATGCTGACATCTATGCCAGAACCATTTGTTGAAAATGTTTTCTTTTTTTATTGTATAATTTTGACTGCCTTGTCAAAACTCAGGTGTTTATAGGTGTATGGATTTATGCCATGGTCTTCATTTAGATTACATTGATCTCCCTGTCTGTTTTTATGCCAATATCAAGCAGTTCTTATTACTTGAAGTCAGTGATACCTCTGAAAGTTCCTTTATTGTACAAGATTCCTTTAACTATCCTGGGATTTTTGTTTTTCCATGTGAAGTTGAGTATTGTCCTTTCAAATGATGCTCAATCATACCATATGGACAATTGCTCAACTATGTTCATAGCAGCATTATTCATAATAACCAGAACCTGGAAACAACTTAAATGCCCCTCAATCATAGAATAGATTAAAAAAAATGTGGTACATTTACGTAATGGAGTATTACTCAGTTGCAAAAAAACAATGACCTTATGAAATTTGCAGGCAAATGGATGGAAGTAGGAAAAAATCATTCTGAGTGAGGTAACTCAGAATCAGAAAGACAGATATGGTAAGTGGTTATTAGTTGTAAAGACCATAAGGATACCATGCTACAATCCACATCCCCAAGGAGGCTCCAACGAGGGACACATGGATTTCCCTGGGAATGGGAAATAGAGGAGATCTCCTAGGTAAATTGGGGGTGGAGGGGATGGGGATTGGAACATAAAGGATCAGGATGGATGGGTTGGGGGCAGGATAGAGGGGAAAGAGTAATGAAAGAGATGTCTTGATGGGGGGCATTTTGGGGTTAGAGAAAAACCTGGTGCCAGGGAAAGTCCCAGGAATCTACAAGAATAAATCCAGTAAGACTACTAGCAATAGTGGAGAGGGTGCCTGAACTGAGCAGCTCCCACAGTCGGATTGGCCACTAGTAGCTGTCATCAGAGAGCCTCTCAAGCACTAGGCTGAGTTCCAGAAGTACAGTTGAAGAAAGGGAGAGGGTTCATAGAAGCCTGGGGGCAGGGTTCAAGATCATCACTGGAGAACCCACAGAGACAGTTAATCTGAGCTAGTAAGAGCTCATGGACTCTGAACCGACAGCTAGGGAGCCAGCATGGCTTAGGCAAAGGACCTTCTGCATGTGTGTGAGAGTTGTGTAGCTCGATGTTTGTTGGACTCCCAGCAATGGGATCAGGACTTGTCACTGACTTTTGGGAACCTATTCCCCAGGCTGGGTTACCTTGATGCAAGGGAGGAGCTTGGTCTTGCCTTGACTTGGTGTGCCATTCTTTGTTGACACCCGTGGGAGGCTGGCCCCTGTCTGAAGTGAGACTGAGAAATAAATGAGGCTGAGGGGATAGATGGGAGAAGGTGAGGCAACAAGGGGAGAGGAGAGAGGGAAAACTGTGGTTGGTATGTAAAATAAGTAAAAGAAAATTAATTTTAAAAAAGAAAGTTGTTAACCATTTTTTGGCTCTATTTTTTGAGAGTGTCTTCCCTTTGTAGCCTTGAGAATGATGTCTTCTTTCTTTGCACAATATGGAAGAACACTCCACAGAAAAACCATGGAGCCCCCCTGCCAGAGAGTTCTGAGGAATTCTGAGGTGTTCTCTGAAAAGAAGAGGCTGTTCTGGCTTACATGCTGCTAAGAAGGTGATCACTTCAGAAATCTGGTCATCTTAGTTCCAGAGTCACTGGTGAGAAAGCACCTAGCCCTCTGAGGATGCAATGACGGTTTCTGCAGTTAGGGTGTGGCTCCACAGAGGAACACGGTGTGCTTCCTCTCGCCCTGTGGGGTACTCTGCACATCCTGTCAGAGATGAGCAGAATGGTTCCTGACAGTGCTGCTTTCTGTTGGGACAGGGCTTCATGTGGGGTGTTGGGACTTGTCATTGGGGAGGAAGCTGGTTTTTTTTAATTTAATTTAATTTTTAAGAAGAAAACAAGCTATCTTTTCTTTTTTCATTTTACACACCAATCCCTGTTCCTTCTCCCTCCCCTCCTTCTCTTCCCCTCCACCTAACCCCTCACTCCACACCCCATCCACTCCTCAGAGAGGGTAAGTCACATTGTTTTGAGGAAAGTCCAAGGCCCTCCCTATCATATAGGCTGAACAAGGTATCCATCCAAAGAGAACAGGTTCCCTAAAAGCCAGTACAAACAGTAGGGATAAGTCCTGATGCCACTGCCAAAGGCTCTGCATTCTACCCCAGCCATGCAACTGTCACCCACATTCAGAGGGACTAGTTTGGACCTATGCTGGTTCCTTCCCTGTCCAGCCAGAGGTGGTGAGCTCCCATTAGCTCAGGTAAATTGTTTCAGTGGCCTCTTTGCTCATATTCGCACTCCTCCAACTCTTCGACTGGACTTTGGGAGCTCAGCCCAGTGCTCTACTGTGGGTCTCTGCGTCTGTTTCCATCAGTTGCTGGATGAAATTCTATGATGACCTTTAAGATATTCATTAATATGGCAACAAGGCAAGGCCAGTTCGGGCACCCTCTCCTCTATTGCTTGGGGTCTTGTGGATTCCTGGGAATTTCTCTAGGGCCAGGTTTCTTGCTAGTCCCATAATAGCTCCCTCAATCAAAATATTTCTTTCCTTGCTCTCATCTCTGTTCTTCCATCTCAACCATCCTGTGGGGAGGAAGGTATTTATTAGAGGTTAGTCCCACAGACAGCTAGGCAGAGATGCCAGGCACTCCAAGGAGAGCTCAGGTCCAGCACTAGAGCCTGACAGCACATCATTGTCTCTGAAGACGGAAATCAGAGCTCGTGTGGTGGAAGTAAGGTCTTGGTTTGGTGCCTTTCTGAGGATGGAGGAGACTTTGCAGCATGTGCCTGCAGCCAGGCCCTCCGATTCCCGGGAAGGAGGCAAGGAAAGAGGAGCAGGGCATGGTACCAATATCCACTTTGATGTTAACTCATTTCCCAGGTGAAAGATTCTAAAACTGGCAAGTCTGTTAGCTAGAGAGTCATAAAAAACATGTCTCAATCTGTTGCCTGTTGGTGTCTGCGAGAGGAAACTGCAGCAGACAGTGAGGCCTAACCAGAGGCTGGTCCCTAACATAGTTTTACATGTTTTTGTCTCATCAGCGCATAGGTCTTTCTCTCTCTCTCCCTCCTTCTCTCCTTCCCTCCCCCGTCTGTGTGTGTTTGTGTCTGTCTGTCTGTTTGTATGTGTCTGTCTCCCTGTTTCCTCTCTCTCTCTTTCTCCATCACCCCCTCCCAAGTAAGGAGTAATCACAATTATCTACAATAATAAACCCCAATAGGCCCCACAGTTGCACTGGCTTCCAGTTTTCCCCCCATTGTCACAATTTTAGAATCTTCTCAGCTGACTGATAAGTCTTAGACCTCATAAACATTGCCGAAGATACCATCTCTAGCTGTGGTAACACCTGGTTACGTTGTTTGACTGTAGTAGCTTTGTCTAGTTCAAGCTAGTTCCCGCTTCCAATGCCCACGCTTGGGAGACTTGTGCAAGTGGCTGAAGTGTGACCTTTCGACACTGAGGGCTGAAAACCACCCTCAGATCATGGGAAAGCTGCCATCATCTGTGTCCTGTGAGAGACAACACATCTGTCTACACATCTGTCTAAATGACTCTTCTTAGTTCCTTCATTTTTTTCTCACCCCCAGTCATCTTTCTGCCTTCCTCAGACCACTTTGGTATGTTATCCCGTTGCCATCTCTAACCCCTTTCCTTGGGGAGTGGGATTTGAGGTTTGCAAACTGGCACCTCTTGAATACTCTGTCCTGAGAAAAACTTCTTTTTCATGCTTGGTTTCCTGTGAGGTGAACAGAACAGGCGTCATCTAGCAACACTTGCAAAATTTTATATCGCTCAGCTGGGCAACTGTTGCTTCTGTGATCTAAGCCGCAGAGCTCTCCTCAGGAAGATAAGATTCTTGTAGCTCTACAGACACAAAGGGCAAAGTTCAAGAGAGCAGGCTAGGAAGCCCTGTGACCCAGATCCTGCACGAGGGCATCATTGACCCTCCCCTTTTGTGGGGGTTTGAGTAAGAATGCCTATAGGCTTGATTGTTTGAATGCTTGATCCCTAGTTGATGAAATAGTTTCTGAAAGATTATGAGATGTGGCCTTGTTGGAAGGGTGTTATTGGGAATAAGCTTTGAGGTTTCAAAAGCCAAAGCCAGGTCCAATCTTATTGTCTCTGCTTCCATCTTGCAGCTAAGATGTAAGGTCCCAGCTACTGCTCCAGCATCATGTCAACCCATCTGCCACCAGGCTTCCCACCATAATGATCATGGACTACTACTAGCCTGTTACTGAGAAATAGTGTTAAATTGACTCCTAAAGACTTATTATAATTATATTCATACATTAGTACATCTCTCAGCTGTCAACAGCTTCTCTTTGTAGCAGATAGTGATGAATACAGAGACCCACATCTCAGAAAGGTGCAGAGAATAAGGGACCACGGAGTGCTCAGCCTTCCATGGGACATCTGTATTGTACCATCTGCTTCTTAAGGTGCAGGGATCCCCCTAGAAGAGGTGGGTCAAAGAGTGTAAGAGCCACAGGTGGTGAGTGACAGTTTTCTGGATACAACAAGGAAGTCACATGTATGAATGTATATCAAAGGTGAAAGACAAAATTCCAACATGGAATGTAGCAATGGGAACAAAGCCTCACCCCAGCTGAGGAGCTTTCAGTAACTGTCAGCTTGTGGAAAAGAGACTATTAGTATCTTTTAAGGATGAGGCCCCTGTGAGGTCTAACATACTCCACTGTATGGCCACACTCCTAAGAGTACATGGACAGCATCAATAGGAATGGGTGAGTTTGAGAAAAATGAGGGGGAAAAAGTTGAGTGAGTGTGAAATGGGGGTGGACCTGGGAGGGACCAGAGAGGCAAATGAATAGTATCCAAATACAATGAGTGAAATCATCAAAGAGTTCATAAAAATATTTTTAAAATTGTGAAGCATATATATGCAATTTTGCCATTAATTAAAGTTAAAATTAAAAGTATATTAATGAGATAGATGAAAGTACACTAATGAGATAAATATTGTGGTGGTTTGAATGAGAATGTGCTCATAAATTTGAACTCTTGTTTTCCAGTTGACAGAACTGTTTGGGGAAGATTAAGAGGTGTGGTCTTGTTGGAGGAGGTGTGTTGGGGGAGGGGTTTGAGGCTTCAAAAGCCTACACTGTTCTAGTCAGCTCTCTCTTTCATGGTTATGTCTCAGGATGTGGGCTCTTAGCTACGGTTCCAACACTTGCCTGCCTTCTTGCTGCCATGTTCACTTCCGTAATGGTCAATAACTCTAACCCACTGAAATAGTAAGCCCCAAAGAAAGTCTGCATGGTGTCTTACCACCATAGAAAAGCAACTATGACTAGTATGCTATTCATTTTATATAGAGTATTATATCCAGGCTGAGTGTGTGATAATACAGGTATAATCTTTAAATTCCCCAAAATTTATCAACATTTTGTTTAAAATTTTCATTGCTGAGAATACTGCTTTGCATAAAAATAGTTCAAAATGACAGAAATATGTTTAAGACTATTTCTGAAATTATTGGAAATTTTGTCCTAATCTTAAGTCAAGATGTATTTAATGATTCCTTTTTTTAAATCCAAAACACATGTCAGGAACTGAGATTGTAATTTTAAAAAGTCAAACATTCTAACACAGCACAGATATAGATTATAGGTAATACTGCAACAGATATAGTAATTTGATATTTATATGCTTGTCTGTGGTGATGGTGGGGCAGTATTAAAAGTCTTAGCTATTCCTAGTTAAAACAAACCATTTGTATACAAGGAAAACTCTTTCTGTGTACAGTAAAGATTCTGCAGTTCCGAAGACCATAGCCTCTCTTCTGAACCAAATTGTTTCCGGCAGAAAGCGTGGATGCTGCCTATGGGATGGCACACACTGTGAAGTGCACTGATGTGTCTTATGGGATGGCACACACTGTGAAGTGCACTGATGTGTCCTATGGGATGGCACACACTGTAAAAGGTGCATTGCTTCTGTTCTAAATCAAGGCTGGAGCGAAGTCATTGAGTGAGAGACAGGTGAGGCCTTCCTGGATTCATTGTAAGCTTTATTTAGAATCAATTTTTGGTCATTGAACTTTCAAGAACTCATTACTGTTGCCACATTTTAATAATTTCCACATTCAATATACAATCCTATGTGGAATCATAATCTCAGGTTTCAGAAGCTGGGCTTTAGTGACATCTTGGGGTAGCTAAGGAATGGTTCAACATTCTCTAATTTCTTGCCATTAAGTTTATAGAAGTTTGCCCCATCTCTATAAATATTTGCAGCCAACCTTTATGGATTTTCTCTTGAAAAGAAAACAAAAAACACTTGAAGCCAAAAGGAGGGAGTAACATGAAGAGAAACGAGAAAGCAGAAAATGCTTATGCAAGCTGGACATGCATACATCCTATCATTTAGCAATTCCACTTCCTAGTATATTTTGCAACAGAAATGGATATATGTTGACTGAGGTTTCTGTCCTGCCCAGTTCCCATAGTCGTTAAGTCCCCAAGAAATCACATAGAGGTCTACATTAATTATAAACTGATTGGCCCAGTATCTCAGACTCTTCTTATTAACTAATTTTTATAACTTGTACTAGCCTGTATTTCTTGTCTATGTTAGCCATGTGGCTTGGTACATTTTCGATGAGGCATCACATCTTGCTTCCTCTGAGGCTGGGTCATGGCTGCAGACTGTGCTTCCCTCTTCCCAGCATTCTCGTCACCCCACCTATACTTTCTGCCTGGCTACTGGCCAATTAGCATTTTATTAAAAATAACACAAGTGACAGGATGAAAGACTGTTGTCCCACAGCAGATATATATATATATATATATATATATATATATATATATATATGGCATACATATATATATATGGCATGGGAAGGCAAACAGATGCATAAGAAAGGTCTTTGTAATAAACCCAAGCTAGAAGTTATTTATCATTGCATGCCAATAGAAGAGATAAGGCAATCCAGAATATTCATCACATGGAAGGTAATTCAGCCATAAGAAAAAAATGATATACTACTACCCACAGCAACATAGATGAATTGCATAAAGAGAGTGTTGAAAGAAGCATCCAGACACAAGCATGTGAACTGCATGAATCCAAATAACCATCTAAAGCTCGCAAACAGATCAAACAAATGCATGTTTGGAGACACTAGGGTAGCGCTTACCCGTGAAGGTGGGAGAGGGTTCAGGAGGCACACGGAGGTTCTTGTTTGAGAGCAATGATCAAGTGCTATATTGGTTGAGGAAAATTTGTTGAGCAATACATCTATAAATACACATTTTCCTGCATATGCTCTTTTCTTCAGTAACTTGTTTTGAACTTTACAGAAGAATGCCTGATCCCTCAATCAAAGATCAAGCTACCTGGGAAAGTGTCATGGCTTACTTAGCATTTCCCAAAGTACGAGGACAGAATGAAGCTTACTCCTTCTTTAGATGACTACATGGGACCTTAACAACACACAGGGAAGGAGACCTGTGTGAGCCTGTCACTGATAATGTGGCATGGGACGGCAAATCAATGGGAGAGAAAATTTCATAGGTGACTATGGTGCCAAGAGCATGTAGCTTAGGAATGACGGTTCTCCTAAGAAGGTTCTCTGTTAATTGTGGTGTGCAAACCTTTGCTCTTGTATTCAGACAGTGGAGGCTGCAGAGTCAGCTAAGGTTGAAGACTATCTGTCTGGGACTTTCTATTTACCATCCGCAATCCCTCTGTGCTCTCCTCAATTATTTGGCTTACAAAGTGAACCCAAAATGACCCAATCTCCCCCAAAACTTTGGGTTTGGTTGTTGGGGGAGAGTCAGAAATAGTAGTGGTTGTGACATGATTTTCTGGAATAAAACTCACTCTTCCTTGTAAAATGAGAAGTCTCTTCCTGAGTTTGGCAAACCACAGGGGCCTGTAATGTTTCATCATGTTGGTCTGGGTTCCTGGAAGGCAGAGTCACTAATGCCAGCCTGCCCGTGATTCTCTCCCATCCTGTCAATGAGAAAAGTCTTGGTAGCTTTTCCAGTCAGACTCTGGAGCACTGGAGAGAGCACTGTCTTGTGCAGTTTATCTGAGAATTAGCAGAGGCTCAATACAAAATCGGAATCTATTGTGTGACTCATGACCCTGACCACTGTCCAGCTTTGGGACGAACAAGGGGTGCCTATTCCTTTGCATGTAAAACAAGGGAAGGCAGATGGTGTGTCTTAAGAAAGCTCTGAGAATAGTGACTTCACGTGTAGTGAATTTTGAATTTAGGGTGGAGGTGCTCGGTCAAAACCATTCACAAAAGCAGAGAGATGGAGGAGATAACACATTTCCTCTTGGTGCTGGGATTTATTTCTAACGTTTTTGCTAGCTGTGTGTTCGGAGCTGTGGGCCAAAACTCCACTTAGCATACAATTATAAGCTTAAGGTGTCAAAAAGGCTACCGCCCAGAATGAGCTGAGACTTGAAAAGGATGCAAAACTGAATATTAGGAAAATATGAAGGGAAATTACAAGAGGGGTTTTGAGTTTTATCTGAGCAAGAAGAACAAGGAAGCGATTTGCCCACTGCCTGGGGCAGGTGATGTAATGTTGACAGATTCAGAGACAAGGGGAGCATCCTCCCACCTCAGGAGTCTCGGCAGACAAGGCTGCTTAGAGACAGGCCAGTCAGTGGAAGCCCAAGGCTTCTTGGGAATTCTTGAAAGAGATGGAATTGATCACATGGAGTCGATCAAAGGTGGTCTGTTCTTTTGTGAATGAGGCAAATAGAAAAAAAAAAAAAAACCAAAACCCTGAGTTTTCTCACCTGCCAAAAAAAGAATTGATGCCCAGAAGCAGACAGCATGGAAGCTATCCAAGAAAAGAAAGCAGGGTGAGTTGTATAGATCAGAAGACTGATGTTAATTGTAGATGAAATTTTAGGATCGTATCTCGATGGCCACTGGTGACATGGTGACCCCAGAGCGATGAGGTCATTTCTAGAGCCAGTGGTTTCTGCACCAAGCTCATCGCATTGATTGAGGGGCATATGGCAGAAGCAGAAACCGTGCATGTGTGAACACAGTGATGACCAAGGGTCCCATGACATTGTCATAGAAGGAGAAATGGTGCCCATTGTAGCTGGTAAGTCCTTTGTGCTGGTTACAGCATCTGGGCGTGGATCTTTAGTGATGGGACTGAGTACTGAGATTCTTTCCTATTTTCATAGTGGTCTGAGTGTAATGCACAGACCATATCTGTGAGTACTCATGAAAAGCTGACAAAACGTGCTCACAAACAGGCAGAATTTAGACAGATCATAGAGTAGGAGTACTAAAATTATTTCAAAAAAAAAAAAACTAGGAGAATAGTCCCAATCTACTTCCAAACCTCAAATTCCTTACCTCCATAATGGGAATAACGTTATGATCCTTCTCGTGCAGTTGCTGTGGAAATTCAGTAAAAGACTTGATTAAAGAATCATTGCTTAACTCCAAGCTTGGCTCATGTCTAGTGTTCAACTTTTACTTCATTTGATACTACTATTAATACAGTTACAGTCAGTAAATAACACTAAATAAGACAGCCAAAAAAAAAAAAAAAACAAACCCCAAACCCACCCTGTGGACATGGGTTCGTACGTTGACTGCATGGGCACAGAACCAGGATGGTGTGACTTGGGGAAAATTCAGTGGAAGAAGACTTAGATACTGATTCAATCATGAACCATATATGAACTCAGATGCATCTGTGCTTAATCTCCTGTATCAAATTTCAGTCATCTTGGCAGAATTGTAATCACTAAAACAGCGGTTCTCAACCTGTGGGTCCTGACCCTTTCACAGGGGTCACCTAAGACCATCAGAAAACCCAGATATTTACACCACCATTTATAACAGTAGCAAAAATTACAGTTCTGAAGTAGCAATAAAACTGATTTTGTGGTTGGCAGTCACCACCTCAGAGCTAGATTAATAGCTTATCAAGATTTTATTGATTAATGTTAAGACTATAGACCCTTGGAGTCCTAATATAACAATAGCATAATGAAAAAGAGAAATCTGGAACATATTTTATTCTTTCAAATATCTCAAATCATTTGCCTTTGTCATCACGTAAGCCTTTCATCCTCAGACCTCCAATAATTAAAGAGTTGCAGCATTAGGAGGGTTGAGAACCACTGGTCTAGAACAAGGGATATGGAATTCCTTGGCCCCACTGGAAGCTCTCTCCACACTCAAGGTTCTGAGTTCAGAGCTGGGGTACACACAGTCAGGAGCTCTTGACCCTGAATGCACACGAGAATCACCTGGAGAACTCAGGTGACAGTTGGTGTCTCTCGGGTCCCACCCGGAACACGGCAGCAGAATCTGACCACTTCTGACTTTTGGAGATCTTTACAGAGTTCTGTCCAACACTGTGCTGAGATTCAAAACTCGGACATTTAAGAGATTTTCAAAATTATTTGTGTGTGCTTGTGTGTGTCTGCATGTGTGTGTATGTATGTCTGCATATGTGTTTATGTGTATGGGGAAAAATCACAAAAAAATGCAGAGGAGATAAGATAAAGGAAGTCAGATGAATTCAGAGTTCAGTTCACTCTCTTTGCTTGCTGTCATGGCAACTACCAGTCTAGTTTAGTGTAGTGTGTGTGTGTGTGTGTGTGTGTGTGAGCATGTACATACACACGTGTGTATGTTTATATACATGCATGTTTATAGGTGCCCATAAGTGCATGTGTGGAGATCAAAGCAGATATTGATATATCTTTATCAATCACTCTTCACTCTATTTTTTGAGACAAGGTCTCTCACTGAACCTGGAGTTCTCCAGCTGACTAGATGGGCTTGTCAGGAAAACCCTGGGATCTACCTGTCTCCCTTCTCATCAATAGGGTTACAAAGATGTCGCTATGTCCAATTTTTCTACTTGAGTACAAGGAATTTGAATTTATCTCCTCTTCTTTGTGCAGAAAGTCCTTTATTTTCTGAGCCATCTCCCCAGCCCTAAGATATTATTAAACAGTCACTCGGGGCTAAAGGCAGGTGGAAATGTGGTGCCCTTCAAAGTGTTGTGAAGAATTACCTTTTCTATTTCCAAAAGGTAAAACTTGCAACACCATGTAAATTTAGAGGGAAATAATTGTTCAACATACAAGTGGTATTCTAAATGATTAAATATCCTAGAAAATGAAACGAATTACCTATTATCATTCAAGGATGTCATGGAAATTGTGTACATAAAAGGAAATGCTATGCTTCAGGTAATTAATACATTTATGATTCTATAAACATTCTTAGTCTTTTTTAAAAAAGATTTATTTATTTATTAAACATACAATGTACTGCTGGCAAGGAAAGCACAAGGTCTCATTACAGATGGTTGTGAGCCACCATGTGGTTGCTGAGAATTGAACTGGGGACTTCTGGAAGAGCAGCCAGTGCTCTTACCCTCTGAGCCATCTCTCCAGCCCCCAACATTCTTAGTCTTTTACTGATGAAGTGAACTGCAGTCACTAAGCCGTCCGGAGTCACATGTTGGCCTTCCTAGTTCGTTTGATGCCTCTTCGAATGTTGTAGCTTCTGATTCCTCCCTCCACTGAGACCCCCAGAGCCAGGGGTTTGTAGAAAGGCAATCCATTATTGTATTAGTCTACTTTCTATTGCTGTAACGAAATACAAAGGTTGGACAATGTAAAAAGAACAGAGATTTGTTTGGGTCATGGTTTTGGATGCCAAAAATCCAAGGGCAAACACCCGTATCTGGCCTCTAGAGAGGACATCATGAGCTACATCACAGCACGGTAGAGAAGAAGGAAGGGAAGCCCCATGCAGAAGAGGTAAGATGAGATAGTACAGGAAGCCAGAGACATTCAGAGTCCAGCTCATTCTTTTTATAATAACTGGCAAATCTCCAGGCTCCCTCAAGAACTTCATTCATCTTTTCCTTCACTGATACTTCAAGTTTACTCCCAATGAGAACACATTTGTTTTAAAAGTTCTACCACTTGTCAGTATCAACGCAGTGAGATCAAACTTCTAGCATGTGAGCCATTGGGGAGCACACAATATAACTAAATTCCAGTGAGATAAGGTTTGGACAGTCCTTTGGAGGTCATAACAAGGTCTAATGTGTACTCCGTGATTCTAAGACTTCTAATGCCATCTGGAGAGCCCGGTGTGCAGCTGCCTTTCACATGCTGCTCCTTCTGAATCTGAACACCATTTCTGGGCTAAGAAGGCTGAACTGCTGTTGGGTGAACAATGATTCCCTCCTGAAAAGGAGGACGGGAGGCTTGTGAAAGATGAGTTTACTTGTCTGTGAACAGAAAAAGGCAGACAACACGTCACGTCTGCGACATTCCCACTGGTCTCTTTGTTGTGTCGCCAAAGGGAGAGGGAGAGGAGTGTTTCCTTTTAACCTCTGAGTTCTGTCTGAAGATGATTTGTTTTTTAACTTAGGAAAAGGCTTTTCAGCCTTGACTTGACCCAATGATTGAGAAAGGCCTCTGTCTGAACTATCTTAACTAAGATCTTTGATTATCTGTGTGTTTTCTTTCTGTCAATATAATCTACAGAAGAACTGGCTAAATTTGACCAATTTGTCAGGCTACCACAGTGTGCTGTGAGATTAAAGTCATTATTTGATTTGCATTGGATCCTATTAACTCAGAATGGATCCAGAGTAGAACTCTTATTCTGGGGTGTTTAACAGATATTTGTTGAGCTGATAAATAGTTCTGTTAGATTAACAACAATCCATAACTTTTATATCCATGTTTGTGCTCGTGATTCACTATTTGTCCGAGATGTGTTCTAGAATTTTATATTGGGTATTTTTAGTTTTAGATTCTGGCTCTCATTTTTTAATTTTATTTAGGGGAGCCATGTACCCAGGAAAATATGCTGGCCACTAGGTGGAGCCAGTAAGTGTTTTAGCCAATAAGAAAATAGGAACATAGGGGATGGTTCAGGTCTGTGAGATTTCTTACTGAAAGGATGCATGCATATGGTACTGACTTAGACTATCCATCCATCCATCCATCCATCCATCCATCCATCCATCTCATACTCTTGCATGACCAACCAGAGTTCTCAGTCTCTCTGACTACAGCCCATCTAAGTTATCATAACATCCATAGCACTGCCCCTCTCTTGGGCAGTAATAACATTTCAGTGTAGTATGTTGCTTTTGTTAGCCGACTTGAACAGAGGTCTGCCCCCAACATGCTCCCCATCACCTAGGCAAAGCTAAAGTTTCTGAGATGCATGTTCTCTTTGTGTCAGAAGTTGCAAGCATGATTTGCCATTGAGACCTAAAGCCAGTGCATCCTGCTTTATGGACTAGGTAGACACAAGCAACCCTGCACAATGATTTCTGAGCTTTCTGGTTTGGTGGCTGAATGCAATACACAAAACAAGTCTCACAAGAGCTGCCACCACCGTTTCCTAGTATTTCCAAGAAACAAAGCACTCTGTAAAGGTCAGTGTGTGTGTGTGTGTGTGTGTGTGTGTGTGTGTGTGTGTGTGTGTTGATTATTTTCAAGGTCTTTGTTTTTAGATGAACCAGAAAGTGTTCAATGCATATTTTATCTCTACTTAAAGCTTCTATTTTAAAATGAACTGATCAATTAACTGTGAAGTAGTTTTTTTCACCTCAAACTATGCTAACAATTTTTTTATCTTCACCGATAAAAGTTTTTCCTTATGTATTATATTGTAAATATAGAAGTAGAAGATTCTGGAATGTCTAGAAAGTAGAAGACTATGTGCTTGCTCACACAAGATCATCTCTACAGTTGTCTTTTAACATGCCCACCAGTTTTTCATCTATTACCTATTGATTAATATATCTCTTGGCACCTTTGCAGGTTTAAAAATTAAATTATTTTACTGTTCACCAATAGTAGATCTATCTCATGAAGAAGGACTACTTTAAGCAAGAATTAATATTTTTTGAAGTTATAGCATGAACTGATAATGAGAACTATAATGGTCACTCAGAGCATGATCTACTGGGAGAGTCCCACTGCTTCTGCCTGGTGGTCTAAAACTAAGAAGGCACAGAACTGAAGGCTGAGGACCAAGCTTATCAAGTCATCCCCAAAGAGATGACTTATTGTAGGATTTACGGAAGGGAGAAACCAAGGTAAATATTGAACAAAGCAGTGCTTCTTCAAACTAAAGACAGAACAGATTGCAAAGGCTCAACCTCAGCTCTGGCACCATGACTCAGAATCCATGCTTTGTTTCTCTGGAAACTGTGAAGTTGCGGGAGATGTCTACCTCCCTCTTTTCCAGAATTCTCCATTTGAGTCAGAAGCTGGAGTTCATTCGCAGTGTCAGGGTGACTGAAACCATTCAGGCATCAGGATGCATCATTTGCCCTCGCAGAATTTCAAGCATCCAAGTCCTTGATGGCCAGTAAAGGTTAAGAAAAACATTTCTCTGAGAAAGCAGTAATCTTCAAAGAAAAGAATAACAGCTACTTGGGAGCTGGGTATGCCCTTGGAAGAAACCCCATTTCCCAGAAGCTCTGCGGCTTCCCTGATGTGTCTGCTATCCCATCTTGATGAATGTCTGTTATGAGATAGAAATGACTACCGAGGCAGACTGGCTCAGTATGTCAGAATCCACCAGAGCAAAGAAGTTTGGAACCTT
Source organism: Alexandromys fortis (assembly GCF_014885135.2). Classification (NCBI taxonomy): domain Eukaryota; kingdom Metazoa; phylum Chordata; class Mammalia; order Rodentia; family Cricetidae; genus Alexandromys; species Alexandromys fortis. The sequence goes on along the minus strand of NW_026067987.1, from coordinate 1,987,937 downwards.
GGGGTTAGGATTGCCATGTCCCCTGAACTCACCTTAGCCTTGACCTCTTTTATTCTCCCATCATTCCCTCTCCCTTCATTCTTGATAACTGTTTTGTATATGTAATTTTCCTGTGTTAAAGTTAAAACTTTCTTTTTTATTTAGACAGAAAAGGGGAGGTGATGTGGGATTCCTCTCTGTATGCCGTGAATATATTTTATTGTGATTGGCTAATAAAGAAGCTGCTTTCAGTCAATGGATTAACAGAGTAAAACCAGGCAGGAAATCTGAACAGATATGTAGAGAGAGTAGGCGGAGTCAGGGAGATGCTATGTAGCCGCCTAAGGGGACAGACATCTGGGAACCTTACCAGTAAAGCACAAACCTCATGGTAAAATACAAAATAATAGAAATGGGTTAATTTAAGATGTAAGAATTAGCTAGAAATACGCTTAAGCTAATGGTCAAACAGTATTGTAATTAATACAGTTTCTGTGTGATTATTTGGGCTTGGGTTGCCAGAAAATGAACAAGCAGCCTCTGCTTACAGTTGTATAGAACAGAGAAGATAGAAGGTGGCAAAATCTCTCTTTTAAGAAAACTCTTTTAAACATAATAACCATTTTTTTCTTTTAGTGGTGGTTTTTATTAGTGTAGTTTAGTATGGTTTTCATTAGCGTAGTTTACCTCTGAGAGAATAGGAGGCACACATTAATTCTAAGTTATTAAGAGCTATCTCACAGCTGACCTTAAGCCACAGTTGGCAAAAGTTGGTTAAATCACAATTTTAGCACTGGAGGATCTCAGAATTCAATATCTTCCTTTGGGAAGTGAAAAACTTGACAAATTAAAAAGGAAGCCAAAAGAACCATACATGGTTTCGAGGAAGCTACAAGAGTCTGACCATAGAACAGTTCTGACGATGTCCATGGCTAAGCTGTCCTTAGAGCCCTGGGAACTACAGAGTTCATGCCGTGTGAATATCACCAACAGGCATTTGCACCAGGTCTGAGTAATTGCTTATTTTAGTCGGCTTCAGCCTTGCCAGCTGTTACTTTGAAGACTGTGCATCACACAGCTATCTTCCGCTTCAAGTGAGCCAAGATAAAATGCTAAAAACAACTTGTGAGGAAACCTGACTATCTCCTATTTACTTAGCAACATGGAAGCTTGTTTATTGTGGGTTAACACTTGGCCAAACCAACTGAAAATGAAATGATGTTTTCAGCCCTGCAGCTCCTTCTTACAAAGGAGATGCTTATATATACACACACACTCCTCTTAAAGGATGTTTGGAAAAGTTAATAATGACTCCTGATTAAGTTTCAAATCAAAGGTTTTCTTGATGTAATTCCTACATAATTTTCTAAATTTTCCAAATGAGGTAGGGCTGAAATCCCCAGGGCAGTTTCTGTCCATGGATAAGTTGGATAAGCCTGGACTTCCCAAGTGATGTCATAGTGGGAAAAAGATAACCAAGCATTCTGAGACCACGCCCATATTTCAGGAGATCACCTACAGATACAGACAGGAGATTTCTGTGAGATGTACTACTGAAATAATACAGTACTGGTTTTGTTAAATGCCATAATTATATACTGAAAACAAATCGTGAAAATGCCTCTGTGCATAGTATTTAAATATCCTGAAAAGAGTCTTTACAGAAGTTTCTAATAAGAAGTTATCTCCCCCCCCCCCCCCCGTGTGTGTGTGTGTGTGTGTGTGCACTTGCCTTCATGTACACATGTGGAGGCCAGAGGGTATGGAGGGTATGGTTGGGTATTTCTTCCCCTGTCTTTCCCCACCTTAGTTTTTGAGACAGAATTTTGCCCTGAACTGGAGGCTTGGTGAATCAGCTAGGGAAGCTGACCCCTGGATAGCACTAGAGTGAAGATTGTGTCCTGTGGGCCTGGGGAAATATACCAGCAGTTAACAGCACTTGTTTTTTTCGGGGCCTCAGGTTCAGTTCCCAACACCCACATGGTGATTTAAACCATCCAAACTCCGATTCCAGGGGATTTGATCTTCTCTTCTCACCTTTGTACACATACATACACACAGGCAAAAGGCAGGCCTGTGTGTGGTGCAGACACATGCATGCAAGCAAGCACTTACAAGTATATAAATAAATCTAAAATTTGAAATGCGCATCTCTATACCTACCTTTTACGTGGATGCTGAGAATCCAGACTCCAGTCTTTCCACTGAGCAATCCCTCCAATCTTCCAATTATACTTTTAAATAGCAATGCAAGTTACATAGCAATATGGACGTTAAAATCTTTATTTAATTACAAATGGAATGAAAAAGTTACCTGAGGGAGTTTTCATGTGTGTGCAAAAAATATTTCTTAAATCATAAAAATATCTGACGAGAAAATCCATCAGACTCAGGAGTAAATAAGTGCCCTTTCAACTATATAACTGAGGAGACAGGGGATTTTCATATTGTTACCCTTGTTCCTCTGTGTTTTCATTTTTTATAAAGAACACTTCTATATTTATTATTTAAAAGCCCAATTATTAATAGAAAAGGAGATCTGAACTTTAAAACATTATATATCTCCCTTGACTTGTAATTTCTTTTTGTGTAACTATCATTAAGATTACATTGTTTTAAATTTCAATATAGTCTTGTAAAACTCTTTCTTTTTTTAAGAAAAAGTAGATTATTTATTTTATGTGTTTGAGTTTATCTGCATGTATGTATCTGCATCATATGTACATGTGGTACTTGAGAAGGTCAGAAGAGGATGTCAGGTTCCCTGTAACTGGAGTTACATATGGTTGTGAGCCATTATGTTTGTACTGGAGTCCGAACCCTGATCCTCTGCCAGAACAAGTGCTCTTAACTGCAGAGCCGTCACTCCAATCCCTGTAAAGTTTTCCATACATTAAGATTTAAAAATGCAATGCTGACCAGTATAATACAATGTTAACATTATGCAGTAGTCATGGAAACATGTGATATGAGTATTAGGGACTAAAATTGTTGTTTGTTTCATCTGTTTAGGAACTCTTGTTTGCTCACTGGCTATGCATTTGAGTACCGTCTGTGTATGACACTCTGAGTTAGATGTTAGAAATAAGCAAGGTCCTTCTCCTTGAAGAGTTGGGGTTCTTTTGGAAAGGACCAGAACACAGAAACTCTTCTACTGTGAGAAGTGGTTGAGTAGAGGAGTCTCATGGGGCAGAGGGGGTTCCCACCCTGTGGGAAGGAGGACAAGAGAGCTTCCTAGTCGTTGACTCCAACTTGAACTTGTAAGGCAGATGCTTTCCCAGGCAGAGCACATGGGTAAGACTGTTTCAGGCAAAATAAACAGCACAGATGAATGAATGGATTCTTCAAAGTTTTCAGCACAGAGTGAGACAGATAAAAGTAAACACTTGAATGAGGTTATCAGGGTCTCTTACAACATCGGCTTCTCTGGAAAATGCTCCTGGATTACTGAGTGGTGATTACGGAAGTGGTGATTGCTTCAGTTACATGACACCTTCCTCTGTGGGCATAGTACATTAGAACAGATATATCCCTCAATAACAACATTTATATGTGTATGTAAAGCTACAGTTTTAATATATTAATAACTATATGTGAGGAACAAGTGAAGGAAATTTAACTTGAAAATGTTAGGGATGCTAATGCATCCAGCCAACGATCCAACATTGTCTGAATGATCAGGTAAATCATAACAGATTGCTGAGCCTGGTGCCACATGCCTGTGATCCCAGAACTTTCTTTCCTTCTATTTTAGTCAAATTAATGATTATCTTTCTAGGATTCAGACCTTAGTATGTTTGTATTGAATCGACAGTAATGCCTTGTGAGAAGGTGCTGAATCATCTAGGTCTTGGATTTTGTTGGTTTCAGGTTGGGTCATCTTTCCTCTCCTGAGGTGGTAATGGAAATTGTCAACAGGATTCATAAAACAAGACTTCAATGCATAAAGAACAATGAAATTTACATGTAATGCCTAACCATGTTGATGGTTAATTATAACAGTCATAGAACCCATTCCCAGGGATTTAGAATCTAAATATCACTGTGATGGAACTCTCACGGTCTTTCACAGTGATGTCACCTGTACAGGACTTCCGGTTTTTCTTCTTTCAAAAATTTTAGCATCATTATTAAGAAATGACAATAGCAAGAGTATATTATTCAATATATTAAGCCCTCTTTTCATGGAAGACTACATCTGGACCATAAATACTAGTTAAGTAAAGTGTTCATTCTTTTAAATGACTCTTTCCTGGCACTGATTTCCAAGAGTCAATTCAGGTCCTCAGGCTTGCTTGGCAAGCTCCTTTTTCTTTTCCTTCTTTTTTTTTCTTTCTTTAAAACCTACTAAGCCATCTCATTGGGCCCAATTAGTGAACCATTAACACAGTGGACACCTTGTCTCGAGTGACAAACTCTCAAACTAAAAATTATAATTTTAAACAAAATGAATTAAATTGAGCTGAATTTAATGGAAATCATTTGCAGTTTTAGCATTCAGTATCCAACGAGTTGACAATAAAAAGATGGAGCACTTTGTTGAACTGGTACTCTCGTGACAAGATGGTTACTACAGAAGCATGACAGAAATCTCTCCTGTACTCTAAAGCCATGCCTGCTCCAGGAACAGAATACCCCACAGAACCCCACAGAATCGAAACATGGTTACCTTTCACCCCAGAGCCTATGACAAGGTGTGTGAGGAATTGCTTCTCTGAGGGCTTAGGATTATATCTTGTGTGATGCCAAGAATTATGTAGAGGACAAACTGATAGGCACCAGATATGTTTTCAATAAATGTATTCTTTCCATACATATGTCATTGATAGTATTCATATAAGTGTGGGGCTCTGGACAAAGGCCAACCTTGTCTGTCTGAGGAAACTATTTATTGCCTAGGTCATTTGGATTTTTCTTCTCGGGAGTTTGAAATGCCGAGCTGAGGTGTTAGTGGTTGAGCAATGTTCGTGGTAGAGGAAAGGAACTTCTCCCTGTAGAGGTTACTGGCTTTTCCCGAAGTTGAAGAAGGGGGGGGGGGCGGTTATCTCTTCATGGATTCTAACATACATGTTAATACTTTTTTAATGAATGCCTTCTTTGTGTAGACGACTTTATTTGGTTTCCCTTACATGTAGCCTGAGGACCCTGTAAAACAGTTTTAGTCTGTTGTGGGAAAGGAAGAGATGAAAGTGGAGTGTTGGTTGGCCATCAATCAAAAATGACACACACCCACATCTTCATATTAAGGAGAAGGAAATTGCTCACAAGCTGCATCACCTCTTTAGCTGTTGTGGTTGCCTTGGGTCATTGTACGAAAGCCTGTTTTCAGCAATTCCCATCGTTTCCTGTGCGGCTGTGTGATGTCCTTGGATGCGAAGCTCTTTTAGGATAGAAGTCTTTGGGCCTGGGGCCAGCTGACAGGAAGGAGGAGCTGCAGTTGTGTCCTTTTACGGTGTTGTCAGATTCTCTCTCCCCAGCTGCTCCAAGATAGGGTTTCTAGAGACACATTGACTCCCAACTTGTCCAAACCAAGTCTTTCCTTTTTTGGAGGCACAGACCATGCCATAAAGGGTCTTTTTTTCATCCTTCTCATTGTGTTCCAAGTTGCAGTGCTGAATTCTAATGGATTAGGGAGCTAAAAAATCCCAGCTACTTAACTTTGAGACTAAAAAGTTCCTACCGGGCTGGATATTCCTTATACTTCCTAACAACACCAGCTAGCCATGTTTATCCATAGAAGAGCTGCCCTCATCTCTCTACATATGCCTTATTAGAGGTTTTATTTAGGTTTTTCCTTTTCTTTCTCTCTTTTTGACTGAATGTGGAAGGGCTGGAGAGATAGCCCAGTGGTTCTTAGCACTTGTTGCTTTAGGAGAGAACTCACGTTTAGTTCCCAGTATCCATATATAGTGGTTCAGTTCCAAGGTATCCAACATCCTCTTCTGACCTCCATGGGGACCAGTCATATACCTGGTACACACATGTCAGACAAAGCACTCATACACATAAAATAAAAATAAAAATAAATCTTAGAATGCAAATAATTAACTGTACACAGGGAGCAAATTATTTTCTGGTGGAACTAATGACCTAAAAATATTTGTAAAACATGCTACATGTACAGCCTAGCAACCAGGGCCGTGACACACTAGTGTTTTCTTTTTCAGTGTGCCAGGAAATTACTGTTCACATGTTGTTTTTGTGATTCTTTTCCTTATGCTTATGAGAAATGTTTCTACAAGTCTTCTTTGTCACAAAAACTGAGAAATTCTATTTTAAGCAAATGAAACGGGAATGGCCTTATGCACACTGTGAGCTCTGGCAACCCTGTCTGCATTGCTCACCTTAGTCTTTTATAACATCTGGGATGCTTTCTGATGTAGAGCTGAGGGGTTTTGTACACATGAATGAATGAATGAATGAATGAATGAACAAATACAGCAAAGAATTCTACGACTCTCTTGAGTGTATTTGCTCTTTAAATTGTGGTATTGTTTGGGTGTTGTATTTTAATAAGGCTTTGCGTATGGTATAGTAGAAGTTTAGAATGAACCTTTTCACACTGGGATCAAGGATCAGTGTGGATCGTCTGCACATTATCTTCAAGTGCCAGGCACGGTGACTGTGAGTTCGCCAGTTGATGGACTCTGTACCAGGAAGCTGCATGGATTTTGAAACTGAAGAGGCATCTTCATAGCCTAACTAAGAATGTGGCTTTTATTCATTCGTGGTTCCCACACTTTGAAAACATGTGAACTTAAAAATAAGTCCTAAAAACTTTTTTCTTTTTTTAAATATATATATATAATTTAGTTTTTGAGAATGTCATATATGAATACTGTAGTATATGATTCTCTCCTTCCCTCTCCTCCCTCCAATTCCTCCCATGCCTCTTCCACTCTTCAGATTCATGCTCACCAGGCCCTTTTTTTTTTTATTTTGTGGAGGGTTAGTTTAGCTGCAGTGTAGTGCTTGCAGTGTATTTGCCTAGCATGCATATACAAAGCTCCCAATTTGATCAGTAGACACCCATACCTACACACATACACAGAGAGTGACAGAGAAAGAGAGAGAGACAGAGACAGAGTCAGACACACAGAGAGCACTGATAAAACTTTTAAATTATTTACTTATGAATTTGCTATGTGTTAGGATATTTTGTCTACATGTAGGTCCAATCAGACCCTCGGAGCACCCTGTGGAGGCTGGAAATTGAGATCAGGTCTTCTTGAAAGAACAGCCCGTGCTCTTACCCACTGAGTGTTCCTCCAGCCTCACCTAAAAACTCTCAAAAGCAGGTGTGTATTACACACCTGGGAAGACATTCCTGCAGAAAGGTTGAGGTGCTGTGGCCACGACCCCCTCAAATAACGCTGTGGTTTATGCAGTGCAGGAACAAGAACTGTGCGTCTTGGAGCCTCCGGAGAACACATAAGGGGCTCTTCCAAAGAGTCTTCCAATTTATCTGTGTCTAACCATAAACTGGGGCTGAGTGACTGAGTAACTTGCACCTATACAGTCTCCTAGCAATAGGGGAGCCGTCTGAGACGCTCAGTCAAGCAAGTTTGCCATCTCACCATCACGCGCGAACTCCCAGGATGTACGGACACAAACCTAAACTGTAAATGCCTAAGTACCACACGCCTTTATTTACAGACCACTCGGCTTCAGACCGTGGAGCAAACAATGATTCTTAAGTCATTGAAACCATCCAGTGCTAACAGCAAATCCAACATCACGTTTGGAACCATCTTTTTCACTGAGCAGTGTAAACAACCTTTTTGTTCTGATTAGGGCCGTCACAGGGATGACAAGAAAAAGCCTGGCTGCCACATAGGTCACAGGAGCCTTCCCCATAGCCGGTTCTTCGGGGACTTTGCTAGTCTTCAGTAAAGCAAATCTTTTCACAGTTGTTATCTCTTTGCTCCTGGTCTTCAAGGGTCTCACCTTGAAGGCGGGCGAGGACACACCTATCTGATGAGCAATACAAATCAGCAACCGTACCCTTGGGTCGTCATGACTTTCAGATTTGCTTCCAGGTCAGGCACTCAGTGGGGCCTTTTAACTTATAGCAGTGAGTTTTATACGCTTCTGGGCCATGATGGACAAAATTAACGTCATGAGAACAGATCAAACACGTAAAAAGATGTTGTAAGTCAAGGTGTGTGGTGACACCACATACTTGAGGCTGGGGCCTGCCACTGTCGTGAATGTGTCCTGTCCCTGACAGAAATGGCATTGTGTATTGCACGATTGTGCTCACTACTGTGCTTCATACATTTGTGCAAGTGCTAGGTTCAAACCGCAGTTTAATTTGTCTAAAACTTCCAACTATTGTAGACTTGTCTATTAATTCATATTCACACGTTAGCTGGCCTAGAAGGGGTCAGTGTGCAGAAACAAATGGCAGTCCCTGAAGGGAGCTGGAGAAGACGATGCTTTCCCCACCGCCAGCTCAAGCCCAGGAGGCGTACTCTCTGACGGCTGGCCTCTAGGAGCTGAGGCCCAGCTCCGGAAGTCTGTCCCTAGGCCTCGGCTTTGAAAGACTGTTCCAACCAATGGTGGTTCTGGCTCCAGCCTTTCTGCTTCGTGGTCCACAGGAGTGTGTGAAGTCTCTGTTACTGATACCCCCCCCCACACACACACACACCCTGCTCCACCCTGTCTCTGGCGGACTGAAACCATCTGAAGCCGCGAGTCAAAATGAAAACTTTCACCTGTACGTTGCTTTCCTCAGGCATTTTGTTGTGCAAGGGAAAGGTAATTTAGACAGACAGGGGAGTCCATCACCCCTTGGCTTTTCCAGATCAGGAAACAAGCACCAGGGTTTGAGGCCCTTTGGATGGTGTCTATTGAGAATTGGCAAGTGAGCTTTACTGTTGAAAAGTTTGGCTTAGGAGCCTGAGTGGAACCTGAGCTGAAGAGTCTCTGAGTGCAAACCCTTTTAATTATATGCTTGAAATTAAAATGTAATACCGCTGAAGTAGATAGTTCTAAACTCCTTTAAAAGCATGCTATGTTTAATACCTGGTTACATTTTACTAGAAACAACACGCAATTAATAACCTAATTATAGGTTCATTTCATTGAAGCAATATAATTTATGAGAAAGTCTTTTGGTTTGCTAAGTGAATTGTTGTGTGCATTAACCAAAAAAAAAAGTCTACTGCACAAATGTTTCGTCAACTTCAAAGGATTAAAACGTCAGAATTTCACAAAATAAGCATTGGATTTATATTTTAAAATATTAAGTGAAAATAGTCGCGGGGTTTCATATACATATATATAAAATAGTTAGGAAATATAATTGCAAAAACCCTCTATTTACAATGGCATTAAGAGATTAGATAATTGAGAATAAAAATAAGAAAAAAAAAGAATGGAGAGATGGCTCAGAATTTAAGAGCATGAGCTGTTCTTCCAGAGGGCCCAAGTTTAGTTTCTAGTACCCATGCTGGGCGACTCAGTTGCCTATGACTCCAGTTTCAAGAGACCTAATGAATTAAAATCTACAGATTTAAGGGAATTCTCAAAAAACAAGTCCCGTTCACCCCAAACACCAGAACTAGATAAATGAACATGAAAGTTCACATGGTAAACTACACGTGCCAAGAAAACACTGAGGAAGAACAGACATGAGATGGGGTGTGGGGGGAGAAGACAGAGTCCAGCCCCAGCCGTTCCCCAGACAGTCTCTGTCTTGAACACAGTGTTGCTGGCACATGAACAAATGACACACAATCTCCAGGGACAGAAAATCTAGAGGATGGTGCCAGGGGCTCATCTTGAGTTATCTTTCAACTACAGATGGAGTTTGTTTTCAGGTTAAGAAACAATTTCCTTTACTTAACTTCATTGTTTAATAAATGATATTTAACCTTGTCAAGCTACAGTGAGTGGCATTATTTCTTTTTATTGCACAATTTTTTTAAATTATTTTTTTATTGAGAAAAGGAAAAAAAAGTTTCCGCCTCCTCCCAGCCTCCCATTTCCCTCCCCCTCCTCCCACCCTTCTCCCCCTCCCCCCACACCTTTCCCCCTCCCTCTCCAGTCCAAAGAGCAGTCAAGGTTCCCTGCCCTGTGGAAAGTCCAAGGTCCTCCTCCCTCCGTCCATGTCTAGGAAGGTGAACATCCAAACTGCCTAGGTTCCCACAAAGCCAGAACATGAAGTAGGATCAAAACCCCATGCCATTGTCCTTGGCTTCTCATCAGCCCTCATTGTTCGCCATGATCAGAGAGTCCGGTTTTATCCCATGCTTTTTCAGTCACAGAACATGAGCAAGGAAGTCAGGACCACGAGGGGTGCACCCACCCACTTAGACAATGGGGCCGATCTATTGGGAGCTCACCAAGGCCAACTGGACTGCACAATTTTTGATAGAGGGTTTTAATGTGTTTTTTTTTTATGTTTGTATGTGGGGGTGATGGGGATAGTTTTAATTTATTTTTACTATTAGGAAGGTATTCATTATTTAAAAAAAATAGTGGGTTTTATTATGCCAAGCAAATTGTCCAGTGGGGAAATTATAAAGATATTTGAAAGAAAGTAAAATTATGTCCACTTCTCAGACTTACAGAGATTCCAAATGGAATAAGAAGTCAATCAACTTTACAAGTGCCAGAACTCAGGGTGAGTTCCTCTCAAATCTGAGTGTAGGCCAAAGGCTTTCAATGGCAACTTGAATTTCAGATTCAAGAGAACAAATCGTTAATACATATAATCACAAAAGCCAATGACAACACCATAAAAGGTAAATGACAAATTAGGAGAAACTATTTAAGGTATGTTTTACAGACAAGAAAAAACACTTTAAAAACTAGTTTTTAAATGGTCAAAAGACAATCCATTCCCCCCAAAAGAGATATAAATCATCGTGACCTTAAACTAAACATAGATAAAGATGCGTGGTTTCACTCGTAAAACTGAAACTATATGAAGTAGCCACTTCTCGCTCATCAGATTGAGAAGTATTCAAAAGCTCGATAACACCATTGGCAAGTCTGTAGGGACGTGTCCTCTCACACAGCAGGAATAGGAGAAGGCGCACACCCATGAAGGGGAATTTTTGTTTTCACATCTAACAAAAGCTGACCTTTAGTCTTCAACTAACAATTCTCTTCCTAGGAGTCTATGCTTGATTTCCCTTTAGACTTTGAAAACACACACCTGCAGATTCTTAACTTCAGCCTTTTAAAATATATATATAAGTGGTACTATCTGTGAGCTTGGGAATACTTCATTCCAACATTGGGTGCCATACAGCTGCAAATGCAACTTCGAAGTAAGTATTTAAAAGCAGCCATACAAAACAAAATGCACAATATATTACTCTTTGGTAAGCAAGAAGATAAACTTAAGAAACATAAGTCTGCCTATTCTGCCCTCAAAAAAAACCTACAGGAAAAATAACCCAGGAAATAATGAAATCATTTCTCTACAAACGTGATGGGAAAGCATGTAGAAGTGGTTGGCGGCAGTAACCCTTCCCTGAGCATACCATTTAGAAAAGAATGTGATTGCATTGAACTGGAGGTTAGGGATGAAGACAAATTCAAGCAACTTTAAACATATTTTAACAATAAAATCTCACTAGGGAAAATGCAGCTGTATATTAATTTTTTTAGTTGATGTATATAGTATAGTGACTCTAAAGCCATTGCCTGGGGAAAAAAATGAGTCAGTATCCTTACGTCACTGAGTTCTCACAGTAGAAGGGAAATTTAAAGATGAAGTAGGCATGACTGGCAAAAAAAAAGTCAATGTAATGATGTCTAATGATATTCTGCTATCCTCCTAGATTAGTGCCAAGCCCAATTGCCATCAGAGGCCCTTCACCCAGCAACTGATGGAAACAGATGCAGACCCACGGCCAAACACTAGGCAGAGCTCAAGGAATCCTACAGAAGATTGGGAGGAAGGATTGTAGAAGTCAGAGGGATCAAGGATGCCAGTAGAAAACCCACAGAATCACTGTGGCTCACAGGGGCTCACAGAGACCAAAATACCAACCAGAGAGCCTGCATGTGACTGACCTAGGCCAGTTGTACAGTTTGATCTTCTCATGGGAGTGGGGCTGTCTCTGACTCTTTTGCTATCTTTTGGGACCCTAGTCCTCACACTGAGTTGCCCTGTTCACCTTTAATATGAGGGGAGGTGCCTAGTCTCACTGCAACCTGATGATGTTTGGTTGCTATCCATATCAGGCTTCCCCTTTCCTGAATAGAAGAGGAGGAACGAGTTACAGGGGGCAGAGGAAGGGTGAGAGAGGATGGAGTGGGAGGGGGGAAAACTTCAGTTGGTATGTAAAACATAAAATCACTGAAAAATGAGGCACAAGAGATGGTGATGGATTTCTAATACAGAGACATTCTTTTGTGTGTATGTTTATGCATTTGCCTTTGGATACACTTTATCTAGTTTTGTCTGCTGTTGGGGTCTGGAGACAAAGACACGCAGGTGGCTAAGAACACATCTAGTGAATATCTTAGTTTCTGAATACCACACCACATGAAAAGGAAACAGAGGTCCTGCCTGGTAGCTGGTAGGAACAGGGAAAGTACATGATCAACCTGGAACATTTTGTTGAATCAGAAAGTAAGATGTTTCTTGATATCATGGGAGTACATACAAAACACATAGCAATCACTTCAAAGGGTTTACAACTTACTAGATCTGGGGCAATTCAGGCATTAAAAGTAATAATAATGATAATAGGAATGGCTATGAACCCATAGAGTACATTTAGAATATATAAATTTATACTAATAACAGATTAGACAAGAAAGGAAAGGAGGGAGGAGTGGAAGGAGGGAGCCAGAGGGAGAGAGGTGTTTCTTACGGTGAACACTTCTGCTTTTCGTATGGGCATAGATGGAAGGCGGCACGAGCTCTCTAGCAAAGTTTGATTCAATGAGCTGGGAAGAGAACTGTGGTGAGGAGCAGGCTCTCTGCACAGCTTTGGAAGTCTCCCCAGAGGCTGCTTGCTAGTTTCAAAGGACAGCACAGAAGCTCCAGAGTGGACAAAATGAGAAAGCGGGATCAGATGATCAGGACTTCTGCCATGCCAGCAACACCCAAGAAGGTCACACCATCCTTGTGTATTTTTCTGGTTAGAGACGGACTGGGAGACATCACACAGCTGAGTGGAGAACACCAGAGAAAGCCACTGGCTTCCCTGTGAAGAACAAACAAAGGATGAAAGAAACCAACACAAATCAAGAGCAACAGAGATAAAATGGACAGAATAGCTAAGTATAACACATGGTGCTGCCTTGGCACCTGGATGGGAGGGAGAGAAGGGCACTCACACAGCACTTCATCAGTATAACTGCAACAACATGAATGGCCTAAACTATTTCATCAATGGGAAATGTCCCATATTCGATAATCATACCACAGGATTGCATAAGAAAATGCCCTTAGTCTTAGGAAATCCTTCCCGTCCTAAGACATAAAAGGAAGTATAAAGGGACAACCTCTCAAGCAATTTAAGGAAGAAGTACAGGACACAGATATTTGCACCCAGAAAGGCAGGATGATAAAAATAAGAATGTAATCAAAATATTAAAAGTTTGGGAATGGAGGCAAAGTGTAGATACAAGCTTTTTGCATTAATCTTGCAGTTTTCTCAGGAGTTTGGAATTATTACCATGTAATGGTTGTAAAGAATAGATTAAGAGGTCTTTACTGGGGCTAGGGATGTAGCTCTGTGGTAGAGCACTTTCCTCACACGTGGAAGGTCCTGGACTCACTGCAAAGAAAAAAAAATGACTAATTCCAATTGTTTGTCATCTGGTAAATTTGAATACAAAAGAATACATTGAATAGGTTCTAATGTCTTGAGTGGTACCCTGTAAGTCTGTGGAAGATTCCCGAAATGATACACAGAGTCTAGAAGAATGATGGATGTTTCAGGGACATCTGTGGTGTGACTCTCCTGGGACGCCAGATTGATGACCCAGAGGGAGCATGCTCAGTATGCGCAGGAGGAAAAGCAGAAGTTTGGTTTGTTTTGTTTTTTCCTGCTGCTCAAGTCTAGACTTGAAACTGGACATGTAATCTTTGTATTTGAAAACTGAGCTAGTGGAAATATCAAGGAGGGAACCTATGTCAACTTTAATTCCTTGCATGACTAAGTTGTAAAAAAAAAAAAAAAAACTCAGAACACAGTTACCTCAAACTGCCCTGTGGAGAAGGCATAGTCAAATCATAACTGTTCATTTCTTGGGAAAACTGATTCAGCAATTTATAATTCTCAGCACTTACAATGAACATAAACATAATCTCTTCATGCATATTGTTCCCAGACAAATAAGCATGCTTTTAAAAATGGTAGGTACAGAGGAGCAAAATTTACCATGTAGAATAAAATTGTATGAGGCCATATTAAATGTGATAGGAATTTAAAATCTAGAATGCTATTACGCACCTTGAAGTGACACTCTGGAAAATCATATGTTCTTCTAAAGTTATCATTTTCATTAACTGAGAAATGGAGACAGTGGCTGGAGCTCAGTGATTGAAAGCCTATACCGCTGCCCTCCCCGAGGACACAAGTTTGATTTCCAGAACTCATATCAGGCAGCCCACAGATCTCTAGAGGATGTGACACTTTTGTGCAGCCTCCAAAGGGACTCCACTCACACCTACAAATTCATCCTCTGCCACAAACACATTGTCTTAGTTAGGGCTTCTACTGCTGTGAAGAGACACCATGACCATAAAGGAAAACATTTCTCTGGGGGACTTACAATTCCAAGGTTTAGTCCATTATCATCATGGCAGGCCATGGCAGCATGGAGGCACACACGGCGCTGGAGAAGAAGCTGAGAGTCCTACATCTTGATCCACAAGCAACAGGAAGTGAACTGTCTCCACGCTGGGTGTAGCTTGAGCATAAGAGACCTCAAAGCCTACCCCAACAGTGACACACTTTCTCTAACAAGGCCACACCTACTTGAACCAGACCACACCTCCTAATAGCGTCACTTATTTTGGGGGGCATTTTCTTTCAAACCACCACACACATATAATTTAAAATGAACTAATATATTTTAAAGAGAAAAAAAATGCTTCCATGCTTGCTCACTCCCCACCTCCCCCTTCCCCATAGGAAAGGCAGGCACACATTCATCTGACAGCAGATCTTGGACATCGTGAGGCCTGAGGGCTCTCCCATTGTAGGCCTTTACCTCCTAGTATCCCTGCCAACTCTGCTGCATTGTTGTTCATGCTAGAAAAGAAGCTGCTGCATTGTGAGTCAGTTCATTGCAAACGGTCTGCTTTGGGGGTTACTCATGGGGTCAAAAGGAAGCCTGGATGATAACCGGAGTCCAGCACCATGCAATTACCCAAACACTCACTGTAAGTCTATGTGGTTCTTTGACGAATTTGATCTAATAAGAAATTGGCCTGTTGAGGAAGTCAAAGCATACCCTTGCTTCTTATTAAGCCTGACCTCAAAGAAAGCATCTGGATCTCTCTCACAGTAACGTCCACCACAGCAGACCTCCCCCAAAGTGAGCATGCTGATGATATAAATGCAGAAAGGCTTGGTATTGTTAACACATGGCATTTGGGCCACTGTAGAGCCAAATTACAGAGCATACACTCTAGACTCAGCAACCAACTGTATTTGTTAAATTGGTCAGACACTGTAACTTCTTAAACTGGCTAATCCCAGTTTGGACAGTCCCTTAAAACTGTTCCCATACTGGCATATAATGTAGAATTATTCCTTGTGGTAATTTTAGTGTCTCCCTTAATTTTTTTTTCCTTCATGACCAGGTTCTATTGAAGCCAAGGTGGTTTCAATCTTTCAACCACCAGTGAACCTGTTGACTGCTGAGCCTGAACCAGTCCAGTCACACTGATGACTGGGGGTCTTTCTGTGCTATGCTTTGCTTGCTGCAATGGGACACATGAATGAGGTTGAAAAGCAAGGTTTCATTCAGAAGTGTATGACTGTAACTCATGGCGCAAGAACAGTAATTGGGGTGAGGGCAAGGAGTGGCAAGCACAGCCAACACTTACAGGAACTGAGAGACAATATCTCCGGGACTGATGTGATCAGGGAAGCTTTCATAAAGGCAGTAAGAGCTTGAAGGCTGACCTGATAATGATCAGATCACTCTTTTCTTGGTTTCTCTTTCACTTTCTTTTTCTGCTGTCAACAAGTGGATGTTTGTTTTAAGAGGAGGGGCACACTTCAAGAATTCCAGGAGGGAAAAGGCAGGCAGACCCTGGGAACAGTCACGAAGCGAAGCTCGGAAAGTTCCGAGTTTTCCTTTCAAAATCTCCCTTGGCTTCTTTAAGTGGCTCCCTTTATTTTTTACCTCGATACAAGGTTTCTTCTGCTACACTGGTCTGCGGGAGACAAACCAAGGCCTCTGTCATTGTCTTAGCCACCTGGAGAAAGGCCAGGGTCTGGGGGGAATGGATAGAGGGATGGAAGGAAGGAGGGAGGGAAAATGAATCCCAACAAAGTCTTTGTTGTTGCTGTCATTGAGGCAATAAAGCTGTTGCTCAGAACAATGTGAATCGGGATGTTTAGGAAGTGGCTGGACTAGCAAAACACGTACCTTGCAGATTCAAGGACCTGAATTTGATACCCAGAAACCCCGTGAAAATGCCAGGCATGGTACACACACTGTGCACTTGGGAAGGGAAGACAGGAGGGTCCCTGGAGCTTACTGGCAGGCCAGTTGAGCCTAACTGGTGAGCTTCAGGGATGTCGTGTAGAGCTTAACACCCAAAGTTGTCCTTTTTGTCTTCTGCCTGCTCACATACCAACATGCACCCACATATGCATATACGTGTATGTAGAAGCACAATTTAGAAACGGCTGTCAAAAGAAAAATATTTTTCTTCTCGAGCCTTTATCAATGACTGTGTCCACAGCCCTGTCTTTCTTAGACTCTGTAGCATGGTCTTACGATACTGCCCCAGTGGTGGCGTTCACAGGTGAAGGGATTTCTGTCTACCTGCATCAGTTTTCAGCTAATCAAGAACTGAGTGAAAGACTTCTCTACCAGGAGAATGTACAGTCTGCTCAATGCCGTGAAGATGCATTATAAATTTCTAAGCTGTCAACCAAATTGATGAGTCCAACCAGTGTTTTCTTTGTACCAGTGTGTACTTTGATTGCAAAGATGGAGCATACCGATTTTAGATTGTTTGTAGACAACAGCAAAGCAAGGTGATGCTTTGGTGAAGAAAAAAAAGTTAGTCAAGGCACTTGCTTTATGTCACAGACAAAGTTCGGTGTCGATCAATATAGTGCCAAGGTCCAACATTTCCTTGGGTGAGTAAACCTTTTAACTCCATTTGTTCATGTTTATCAAAACTTTAAAGCCATCTGCCTTGCTTTTGTTGCTGGTGAGGCGCTCACACCCATGCAGCTCATTTTCCAATATAAGCCGAAGTTTCATGTTGTCCACATTCTACCTTTCTTTATTGGATTCGAGTCTTTGTTCTAATCTCTAAGTTCTCTTGGAACTCTAAACTCGGCTTCTGTTGTTTCAGCCATTCCTCTCAGTCTCAAAGCACTGAAACATCCATGCAAAAGTCAGCTCAGAGTCAGGTGTGGTGGTGCATGCCTACAATCTCAGTACTTCAGAGTTGGAAGTAGGAGGATTAGGGGTTTGTTCATCTGCATAGCCAGACTAGTTGTCTGTGAGGCTCTATCTCAAAAACCAGACGAACAACTAAGTCAGTTTAGCTCATAGTCAGTAAGACAGACATTTCAAAAGGGACAGGGCAGTGACAGCAGAGCCTCTCTCAAGAATGACCAGGCTTCAGGAGTAGTATCTCCTTGACTATTAACCCTTACCAGTTATCAGTTAACTTAACTGGATGATTAGGTTCTAGCCCCAAATTTCCCTCTTATCACAAAGGATATTAAAGACCATCAACACACTGCCTATAGCTCCCATTTGTCTTCAGAACTACACTAACAAAAGGAATGGGTTCCTCATGGCTTATTGAGGAATCTAAGCTGATTCATCTGTCCCGGCCTGTGTCAGACCTGACAGATGGAAGCTTGTAGACTTCACCTTCCTCAAAAAATCCCAAGTATCCTGTACAAGACCCCATCTTTTTGGAGCTTGTGCAATTCTCACATACCACAGACTAAAGTAACCTTACAATCTTTCAGGCCACTTTTGCTATTACTTAAGCCAAGAGGTTTAAAGGAAGTTGGTGTTAAAAGTCTTTTGCCAAATTTCATCTAACATCAAAGGTCGAAAGATTATTCTGAATAGACAGGAAGGGTAACATGTATCTGTAATCTCAGAAATTATAAGGCTGTTGATGCAAGAGGATCATGAGTTTGAGACCAGCCTGGGCTAGCTCCTGAGTGAAATTCTGAGGAGGAGAAGAAGAAGAAGGAGGAGGAGAAGGAGAAGAAGAAGGAAACAAAGAATATTTTCAGTGATAAGGACAAAAGAACCAAGTGGAGCGGCGGTTTGCTTTGCTTTGGGTCTCCTGATTTTCCACGCAGGTCTCTGTAGTCCTCACCCCACTGCAAGCTTGGACAACACTGCAGGCTCCCCACTCCTCTCTGGAGCACTTTTCACAGGCCTTAGTTTCTGCAAGCCACCAGCACAGCATTCCAGGTCTTGAAGAGTCTCTCATTTGCATATTGGCCCATAATTATGAGATTTTTTTTTACCCACCATTATGTGTGGCTTTCTGAAGTCTGAGCTGAATTCCTCAAGAGCTGCCTCAGCATCATGGCTGATCTCTGCAGCGATGATCAAGGCAAGAGGTTGTTTGTGGAATTCATTCATCACTCCCGGCCTTTCAAGTCATCTCTTTTTATTGGAAAACACGGGCACATGCCTAGCTCTGGTGACGCTATCTCAACTAGTCTTCTTGGGACTAGTTCAAGTGTCTGGCACTCACTGGAGGATATGGGTGTTTCTCCTCAGAGTTCTCAAGGAAGTCAAATGGTCATGGAAGAGTCAAGACTTTGCCTGAAGCCTCAGACGAAGCCTCAGACGAGCTGGGTGGCCTAAGGCCAGCGATTTATTCTGTCTAGGCGTGAGCGGAGCTGTGACACATTTCCCCTGGTGTCACTGAAATAAATAGATGAGGTAAGATGTGTGAAATGTCTCAAGTGACACGTGGTGGCACTTGGGGTGGGCCTATCATTTTCCTCCTCACCTTCCCAGCATGCTTTCACTTGTTCCCCCAACTCACCCAGGGAAGATGTTCTTTTCAGAAGCTTTTGTTTGAAAAAGCCACTGCCCAGCCAGGTGAGTCAAGAATTCCCCAGGTTTCTGCTTCTAGCTTGGATGAATCCAGCTCTGTCAGCATCACAGAAATCCCCCAGCGGCACCGCCTTGCTCTTGGTTGCTGCTTTTGCAATCTGGGTCAAAACTTAAATCATTTCCTCTATCTGGTCAGGTGTTGAAAACTACTAGCTCAATAAAATAAAATAAAAGTAGAAAACGCCTAAATGTGTTCAGCTGTCTGCACAGACCTTTCCTTGTTTTAGTTGCCCGTGCCAGAGAACCTCACCTTTGACACTACAAAACTCAGAGTTCATTCCAAAGGAAGCGAGGTAAAAAAGTCCCACCAAGAGACTGAAACAGAGTTCCTTCAGCCATGCCTGAAGTATTGAACAAATCTGAGCGCGACTGCTTGTGTCAGACCCTCATAGTCGTTGCCGGGCCTTCTTTCTCTGATCCGGGACTGAGTGGAAATATTTCTCTCCTTTCAAAGGCCTTGTTGATGCTGCCTATTTCCTCCACTTAAGAGTTTATCCACCCGAGGACCCGGGGAAATAGTACACAGGACAAGGAATTAGCTGCACCAGCATGAGGATCTGAGTTCAAATCCCCACCAACTAAGTTTGATAGAAATCAACCAGGTGGAGAGACAAGTGCCTGCAACCCCCGTGCTGGCGGTGGGGGCCAGAGACAGGCGAATCCTGGGGCTGTG
The DNA here is from genome assembly GCF_014885135.2 of Alexandromys fortis. NCBI lineage: Eukaryota > Metazoa > Chordata > Mammalia > Rodentia > Cricetidae > Alexandromys > Alexandromys fortis. The sequence goes on along the minus strand of NW_026067987.1, from coordinate 1,968,013 downwards.
CTGAACTAGCAGTCTGGCCGAATTAGTGAGTTTCAGGTTCAGTGAGGGACCCTGTCTTAAAAAGTGGAGGTGGGAGGTCATATAAGAAGGCACCTGATGTTGACATTGGACCTCCACACCTGCACACAAGTCAAACATACACACACTCATACATGCATATACCACCCACACACATACACAAGCAGAAAAACATGTAAAAGCATGCACATGCATATACCACACACACAGAAAGACACATGCAAACATGTACACATGCATATACTACACACACATACAAATAGGAACACATATACCAACATTCCCACACACATACACAAACAGAAACACATATAGAAACATGCACACACACACATACTCACGAGTGGCCCAAATGCACATACACACACATATATCACACACAGAAAAGTTCATCAACACAGACATACACACACATACCACATATGTGCACAGATGCACAAATGAGCCCATACACGCATATGCATACATCACACATGCACCTGCATGTGCTTACATGTTGCCCATCCTTCTGACCTCAACTGGAGGCAGCATTCAGAATTAAACATTCGTTACTACTCAATCTACTTCCTCTTCATAATTGTCTGGTTTATTTCCCACATGCTCTTGTGTCTTTTTCAAGGTGAACTTGATTCAAAAAGAGACAACTCATCCTGGGTTTGAAACTCCACTTCCCTGCTGGGGAAACCGCATTGATCAGTCTCTGGTACAAACGCGCAGCTCTTGTGTGCCCGGAAGGAAGCAGGAAACACAAGAGGAAGCACAGATCTCCATCCCTGAGCTCTGCCTCACGGTGTCCTTCACACTTATGCCAAATGAGCTCTCTCCAGACTTCACCACTGACTCCAACTCACTTTCAGAGTTTTCTCTGTAAGCTGATAGACTGTGGCCTCACTCATAGCTGGACATCTGACCTGCATGTCCTTTCTGATCCTCCCAGGAGTTGTGCAGCATAGTTCCAGCTAAAGAGAAACTAGTCTCTGATAAAAACAGGTGATTCTGTTTTGTTTTAGATGCTTTGAGACAGAGTCTTGCTACACAAACTTAAACTATAATCCTCCTGCCTTAGCCTTTCAAGAGTTAGGACAAAAAGTTCACCACCACACCTGGCAAAAGATTAAGCTTGATCTTTCTTCCTTCATTTTCTTTCCCTTCCTTTCTCTTTCTTCCCCTCTCGCTCCCCCTGTCTCTTTTTTTCTTATTCATTTTTAAAAACAAAATCTCCTCTAGGAAGATCTCTGTGAGTTCGAAGACAGCCTGGTCTTCCAAGCACTATTCAGGACAAGCTCCAAAAGCTACAGAAAAGCTCTGTCTTGAAAATCCTAACAAACAAACAAACAAACAAGTTCTACCTCAGGGGTTCTAGAACCTCCTATGTAGCCCATCCTGGCCTCCAACATTGAATAAACCCACTGCCTCAGCCTCATATGTACTAACCTTGTAGGCATGTACCACCGAGCCTGTCTAAGAGGTATGATTTTAGATGTACTCAGAGTCTCTGCTGAAAGTCCTCAAGACAAGTGCTCCCACGCCTGACAGTTTTAAGCAAAGTTCCATAGATTGCTGTTGACCACAAGATTGACTCTAACATCATTCCAAGAAATCACCAGGCTGACTTCAAAGTGATGATGAATTCAGAAACAAGCCCTCAAACTCACAAATAAAAACTATGAGAGTCTCTACATTCCCTGAGCCACTAGCACCCAGGTCTGGTCTATTTGAACAATTTTAATCCACAGTGGAATGCCTATCTCGCAGGGTGAGTGGCTCCCCGCACTTCTATTACGTCTTCAACGTGAGTGTCAACTTACAGCTTTCGTCCATGATCACAGCCTGCCAGGGCACTTGCCTTATCTGAGTGTGTCAGCAATAGAACATCATAACACAGCGTGTTCCTGGTTTTATTGGCTTCACAGGCTATAAGACAGGCTTTGTGATGGCTAGAAATCCCTGCAACCAAGGAGGCATTTAGATGTGTGAAATTCGCAGGTAGAGAGAGGCAAATTGCATCGGTAGATAGATGGTCAGAATGTCACGGCTGGCTGGGTGAATGCTTTGTTCCCCGGGCTCCGTGGGTTGCGCGGACAGGGAAGCACATCAGAGGCCTGTAGGAAATGCATGGAACTCCCCACCGTCTGATGCCAAGTGGTGACCAGCACAGATGTGTGCTGGACGATAAGCACAGCATCCCACAGCAGTGGAAAGTCACTTGGAAAGGACTGAGGGGGGAAGGTCATGAGAATAATGTCAGTATCTCCATGCAGGTTTAAAAAAAAATGAGTCGAAGAAAGTCCCCTTCAAGAAGGAAGACAGCAAAGAGAATGCTGGGAACCAAGGGCAGACACACCCGGGACCTTGGGGCCAGATGGTGTACTATCGGGCACCCTGAGTCAGATGTGGGTGTCCTTCACTCTCAACAAGTGCTGCTAAGCTTACCCTGCTGCTGACTGGTTTTTGGAACACTGGGGTACTATTCCTAATGAACTAATAAGCCAGAAGGTAAATACATTTATTCTTCGGATAGTTTTAGGATTAGAAGAAAACAACTTTCAAAAAAGCCATTTGGAATGGATTGTTCCAAGTGTGCTCGTCTCGGCCCCTTTGGTTTGCTGTTGCTCCTGATGTCATTAATGTTGACTGTTTGCACTGGGCTTGCCTCCTAGGAAGGCTTGGCTCAGATATTTGTACACAAGGGGTCACTTAGCAAGGGAGGTTGGTGACTTGTAGACCCAGTGGCACGGGGCAGCAAAGACCGGGAGGAGGGATGGTGGCAAGGACACTGATTTCCACACAGGGCTGTGTTGGAGAGCAGAGGGTGCTGCAGGGGCAGATGGTCTCGGAGTTTTGTCCTGTCCATTTCGCTTGTTCTCACTAGAAGTCTCCATACAATTCCTGCGGCTATGTAATACCAACTTCTAACGATGATGTAATGCATTCAGATTTTCCACTCTCAAAGACAGACTCAGAAATGCATGTCCAGAGGGAATGCTGACTTTTAGCTCTGAATTGTTCCATCTTCTTTGTTTTATTCTTTTCCCCGACTGCTACCAGTGTACAATCTCAAGCAATTGATATTCCATCCTTGCACCAGGTAGGAAATAGGGCCTAATGCCTCGATCCTTTCTAGAAAGCCTACCAGGCATGATGGAAGAGGGATGCTGCGGATGTAGACAGTGACGTGTCTAAGGTCTCCTAGTTTTCTAAGCTTTCAGGCCTCTTCCCATCCTAATTTATGTCTTTTATCTTGGTAACTTCAACATGCAGACCCTGTGTTCTCCACATCTCTACCCAAAAGAACCAATAGTGCAGGGTGAAATACCTGCTCCACGTTGTTAGCAGGTCATGGAGGATGTGATGATACATTTTGCTTCTCAGTTTGGCTGGGCTAAGAAATGCCTAGGAGGCATGATTATTTTTTTAGTATGTCTCCGAGGGTGTTTCCAGAGGAAATTCGTGTTTGAATACTAATATATACTAATAAAGATGATGACTACTCTCACCAGTAGGAACCGGCGCCAGCCAATTGACAGCTGAGATAGAACAAACAGTGTAGAAGTGAGTTTTTGTTTTCTCGAAGCGAGCCCCACTATCCATTCTTCTGTCCTTGGACACTGGAGATACTGGCTCATACACTTTCAACCAAGCAGAACTTGTACCACTGTCTCCCCTGGCTATCAGGTCTCAAGACTAAGCCTGAGGCGTTACACTGATTTCCCTGTTCTTCTGTCCATAGACACCAGACTGTTCTCACATTCTCTCTCTCTCTCTCTCTCTCTCTCTCTCTCTCTCTCTCTCTCTCTCTCTCTCCATTTTATCTTAAGATTGCTAGCTGGAGGCTAAGATGGATGGGCTGTTCTCTCACAGGCACGAACACTCAAATCCATGTCCCCAGTGCCCATGTGAAAAGGTGTGGCATGCACCCATAACCTCAGTGTTTGGAAGGAGGGTCCCTGGGGTTTGCTGGCCACTGGTGAGCTCCAGGTTCAATAAGAGTCTTGTCTCAAAAAATAATGTGGGAAGTGACTAAGGAAGACACTCAATGTTGATCACGGGTTTAGATACACATACACAGAGGGAGAGAATTTCTTGGGCCTGGAGGATGGCTCAGCAATTTAGAGCACTGGCTGTTTTTCCAAAGAACCTAAGTTGGATTCTCAGCACTCACATGGCCACTAACAACAATCTGTAATTCCGGTTTCAAGAGATCTGACACTCTCTTCTGGTTTCCATGGACACTGCACACATACGATATAGTTATGAAACCTGGCTCAACTGACTTAATCAGTAAGATCATTTTATCAGATCACATGTCAAAATGGGCTGTTGCAAGGCCTCATTTGCTTTCTCAGTGGCTTTGTGATGTCAAGGACATAGGTAACTTCCCAACTGTCTTCCCCTGTAGCCTCAGCCCATTAACAGCTCTGGGCAGCACATCCATGCAAGAGAACATTCTAGAGATGAAAAGAGCACATCGAAGGCATAGAACAAATTTTCTTTCACATCTGCTTGACGAAGGACTGGGTCGCATGCCCTCCCTGGAATCCACTTCTGACAAGAGGAACACTGTCTTCACATTTTTGCCTACTTCTTTGATGAACTGAGAAAGGACTTTGTCTGGAGAGTCTGGGAACTGAATACAGCTTGGGGGATGGGCTCACCACCAATGCATCCTTCCTTTGCAAACATTTTGGCTCCTCACTCTTTCCCTTCTGAAAATTGAATATGAAGGCTGCCAATACAAAGATGACATCACTCTGGTCAGACCCAGAATAAACAGAGTTGGGATTTTGATCCTTCAGAAGGGCTTCCTAACACTCACAAGAGATTCCTTCCCCGTGCACACATTGAGTCTGTCTGCCCTCAGTATCTTGCTTAGTCAGTATGGATTTCTGTAACAAGGCTCATCACACAAAAATTCTTCCAAGCTACAGAAATACAGATGGACACTTGCCTAGCAATGTTGTTTGTTCAACGCCCTCATTCCCAGCTCCTTACAGCATACTTCTATGACCAGTGAACTGTATGGTTGGTGGAGCATATGTAGATTTCTCCCTTATGTCTTTAAAAGCATCCCTCATCTCAGCCTCTCCTAACACATCTAAGACTAGCCATCAGTGAGCGCCCCAAAACACTCCCCTTTGCCATCATCCCTGAATGGACACAATCTTCCTGAAAACCGCTCCCTCTGTTGGTACTTAAGGTTGACGTCCTGATCACAGAGTAGAAGTTGACTAATATGTGTTGAATAGATAAATGAAACTCGGCCCCTTGCCTCGACTCTGCCGCTAACCAACTGTGTAACTCTGAAATATTGATTGAACTTCTAAGGCCTGTTTCCTGTCCTGCACAAAAAAAAAAAAAAAGAGAGAGACAAGGATTTAGTGTAGCTGGAGGCTAGGCATTACTGGATCCCTCCCCTTGACGCCCTAGCAAAGGAAAAAGATACCCCACACCTAAGAGTGCCTGGTCTGCTCAGGGTGTGGCTGCCACACTGACAGCTGCTGGAACTGCTGATGACGGAAGTTCTGCGCTATCTTCCAAGTGGAGCCAAGCAGGCAGGAGGCCATAGGCCCTCGGCACAGAATTCAGGGTCAGCTGGAGGGAACCAGCAGACCAAGACCAAGGCTTCTAAGGAATGTTGATGGGGCCCAGCCCCCACCCTAGGGACACTCTTGGCCTTCCCACTTCTTAGGTTACATAGCCAAGAGTTTATCTATATGAGCCATTGTTTGTGAAGCAGGGAGAACTCTGGATTTTCCCCAAAATTCCACAGAAATGTAAGCAGTCTTCAGTTTTCCAAGGCAGAAGCCAAAGGCTGTGCAAAGCTGACGTGTCAGACCCCTAAGATTATTAATTCCCTCTTGCTTTAGATGTGGTTTCTTTTTCTGTATCTAAACATGCAGTGTGCCGACATCAGTTAACAGAAATGGTCCAAAGGAGGAAAAAGAAATGATGTAATTCTACATGAAGATGTCACACCGACAAATTTCAACTTTCCAGCTCTAGAAATTGTCCCACACACGTATCCATCCTGTTCATCTTCTCACTGTCTGGGATGGAGACTTAAAGATCCAAATACAGGATTTGAGGGGTTTGTTTTTAATGAAATACAAAATATTCTTTTTCTTGTGCCCAAGTGTGTCCGATGCTCGGCACAGCCTTCAGGTTGACAACTTTAAGGGCAGAGACCCAGAGGAAGCCTGGCACCAACAGATGCTGTCCAGGACATTGATGGTAGCTGTGCCTAGAATGTGTCCCAGTCTGCGTCCTGTAGAGTCTCTCTCCGTGTCTTCCATGGCTCTAAGACATGCTCCCAGTTGGCGGTGTTTCCCCAGAACACCAGGTGGACACTATACTGAAGCCAAGTCTTGGGAAAATATGTTTCACCCCCCCCATCAGAGTGTGTGTGTGTGTGTATTGATGTGCATGTGTTTATGCTCATGTGTGCTCATGTGTATATACACTCATGCACGCACCCAAATGCATACAAGGCATGTCAGTAGAGACCAGAGGACAAGCAAGCAGGCCAACAGGTTTTTGTCCACTGGTTCATCTCACCCGCCTGAAGAGACACTCTAGAAACAAGACGGTCTGTGTGGGAACACTGCTCTGAAGGAAGGAGCACAGGCCCAGTGCTTGCCCTCCTTGATCTGGGGCAAGTCCTCTAACTTTCCTCAGAAGCCCTTCCTTTCCCATGAAAGGAGAGCGCACTTGGCATGCATGTCTGGGAAGCGTAAGGGAACACAGAACATACCCTCTCAGGAAGCAGTTTAGACCGTTCCTTCTCTCTGCTGCCTCCTAGACTTGCAGCACTCCAGGTGAGCTGAGGAGAGAGCACTCGAAGCCACCCAGCATGCACAGACCTTTTCCTTTTTGACCAGATGTCACTGATGGAAGAGCCTATCCCGAGGACATCATGAAGGGTCCTATACCCAGCTAGGAGAGAAAGGAACACTATCTCACTTGAAGATGAGGATGTACAAATACAAGCAACTGCATATCCCTTTCCCTTTTCAGTTTCCATTTCCTTTGACGATAGCTTTCAGATCTCTGAGGTGCCCGCCTCCCTGTCACTGCCTTCCTCTTTAAAAACCTTCCCATTCTTTTGCTAAGAGGCCTGTGTGGCTTTGCAGGACCGTGTTGTGCAAGCCCTCTCAGGCTCAAGGAGGCTAAGGAGATCTCAGACTAACCTTGGAAGCCTCAGCTGAAGTAGTGATGTAAAATTCAACAGTCTCGTCAAACTGATATAGCGGAACGCTTTTGTAAAGACCCGAACTCTATGACACTTTTTTCCCCTTGGTTTTTTGAGATAGGGTTTCTCTGTAGCTTTGGAGCCTATCCTGGAACTAGCTCTTGTAGACCAGGCTGGCCTGAAACACACAGAGATCCTCCTGCCTCTGCCTCCCGAGTGCTGGGATTAAAGGCGTGCACCACCACTGCCCTGTCTCTGTGACATTTTTATAGTTACCCCTGTCTCCCATTTCTTAGGGGGCAGGAATGAGCAATGAGTGAGGGAGTGAGAGGGTCATCGTGACAGCTGGATTCTGTATAGGACTTGGGCAGAGAACTTCAGAGTGTTGGAGAAAGAATAACTCAAGAGATTTTCCTTTCTGGTAAGACACAGCTAGGAAGACTGTTGGGGTGTCAGCTCTGCATCCTCACTCATTCCACCAAGGTACACTTGGAGTCAGCCTCAGAGAGCCTCCTAACAGGTGTTACACACAAGGGAGTTCTGATTCCCTGACAGTTAGGAAGTGAAAAGGAGAGGGGAGAGAGATTTCAGAGAAGCCCAAGTCTGGGTGTTGGTAGATCATGTTTGTGAAGGTTACTCATGGATTGATCCTCTTTTACATGCCAGGCTGGTGTATCCTGCCTTGCGGTTTAATCCTGACCTATGGATACAGGCTCTATTGTACTCGTTCTAATGATTTTTGTTTCCATTATAAAAGAGGCAGTGGTGATAAATTGCTCTTGAATGTCAAAGGGGGAATTAAGAAAACCCCCAAAACTCCAAGGACATCTAGAGTTTTAATTCTTTAGTGGAACAATGTTTTATAACCAAAAATGATAAATAATAGATAGATACATAGATGGATGGATGGATGGATGGATGGATGGATGGATGGATGGATAAAGGAAGGCAAGGTATAGGAACTAGAACATGGATCTTAGGCGAGAAGAAAAGACAATCTTTAAACTTCCCCGCTTTGCACTTAGAAGAAATCTCCACACTTGTCCTTATTTACTTTGCTTCTCATTTTGTAACATTTTGAATGAAATGTCATAACAAATCAGACTGAGAACTCAGAAACCTGAATTTAAACCTAGATTTTGATGCTGTTCCTAACTGGTGGGTGCAGCAAATTCTTCCTTGTTACTTGCCCCAGGAGATGGTCCTGTTCGGCAACCTCTTAAGGGGCTCTAACTCTCTCTCTCTCTGATTCTAATGTAGAAACTCGAGCTCCAGCTCCTCTGCGTAATCACACCACTCGGATAATGTTTCATAACAAATTTTGTTTTTCTCGTTCTCCCCCATGCAATCCAGCGAGCCAGTCTCCTCTTAGGATTAGCGGCCGTTTATAGTATCATACAAAACCAGTAATTTTCCCACTAACCTGGGAGTTTCCCAGGATTCTCTGCCAAAGATTATTTTGGCATCTAACAACTTTTTTTTTCAAGTTTTCCATCATCGGTTTTACCATCAACAAAACAATATTTCTTAAGTTAACAAGGAAAGTACTGAGCCAAGATATCAAGGACAGGATCGTGGAATGAGGAAAAGTTCAGAGAGTCCAGAAACGAGTAGTTGCTTCCTCACACCGGGAACATCTGAGACCAGTGAGAGTGCCACGGGGGGGGGGGGGAGCTACGGTATAGTGAGAAGGTGACAGATGAAGGGTTACAGACAGGGCCCCCTCCGTCAAGCCAAAAAGACCACAGAAAAATTACAGAATGAGTGGGAGATTCAGGGAAGGCAGAAGCAAGACCCTATTGAGGAGTGGATCAAGGAACACACCTGTACACTATCCCTACACTATAGAAAGTGTGTTCTGGGGAGGGGGGGTCCCCTGTTTAGCAATGCTCAGAAGTTTCTTTGGTTGTCACAACTCTGAAAGCTAGAATTATGCCAGGGAGGAAGGGCTGGCATACTGTTAAACTGGCCTACTGGTGATTTCCTTTGGGTCCAATTTCTCCATCTGGTAGAAAGCAGCTATTCCTTTCTCTGTGTAGCTACGGTATTTGTATATTTTGCAACATATTTTCTTATTGACTGCTTCCTCTAAAATACAATCATCCTAAAAACCACAGGACCGCCCCCGCCCCAAATAAGAATATTCTAGCCCAAAGGTTAGTATTATTGGAGTGGAAAAAATCTGGAAGGAATCAGAGTAAATTTGGGAATACAGTGAGAACTAAAAGGGAAAGGAAGTTTAAGGGGCTGAGAGCAGAGCCCAGCAGCGAAAGACCTGCCCACGTCAGGCGAGACACTGGCTTCTGTCGCCAGTACTGCTAAACACACAAACAAACTGAAAAAACCTGCCTCCAAAAAAGAAAGGAAGGAAGGGAGGAGGGAAGGAAGGAAGGAGGGAGGGAGGGAGGGAGGGAGGGAGAAAGAGAGCGAGAGAGAAAGAGAGAATAGAAATAAAGAAGAAAGAAAAAGACACTAGGAACGGGTATAAAGAACAAGGAGGTGAGGAAATTGAAGCTGAAGTGGAGAGTAAGAGGTGTGGTTTGCGGTGACATCTTCAGACCCTCTCGCTCTGAAGAGTTCTGAAGTCACTGAGTAGAAGCACAAGGGACTCAAAGCCCAGGCCCGACTGCCGCTGCCTGGCAACAGGTACCGGAGGAAGATGGGGAGCGGTACTCTGTTCTTCCTCCTTATGGGCGGGCGCTCCGTGGAAACTGCCTGCTTCTCTAAGCAGCTTCTCTACAAGAGAAGGATGGCTAAGGCGGCTCTAAAAGAGATCCCTTTAGGAGGAGAAGCGGCAGGTACGCACACTCATCAGGCCCAAAGCACTTGCTCACTGCCAGCACCATGCCCACGGATCCTACAGGCCAGATCCAACGGCCTGCAGAGTGAGCCATCTCAAGTGGGCTGAAGGTACCAGGAGGAAGTACGGTCATGCGCAATTACTGTTCACTGTGGATTAGGGACTTGAGCATTTCCGGGGCTGTTGGAACATTCCTCGAGGATGCTGAGAGGGTCAGTGGTATTATGAGGGAGGAGAACAGAGGCATCCTCCAGCTGAGAGGATGGACGTTTTCTGAGAAATTGGGCCCAGAAGCGCCTTTATTCATTTTTTTAAAGGTCTTGTTACATAGCCCAGGCTGGCTTTGAAACTCACGATTCCCCTGTCTCTGCCTCTAAGTGTTTGAATTATAGGCACGTACCACCACCCTCATCTAGAAGCACTAACTGAGGAGATTTGTGGTCAGAAAGGCTGAAAAGGCTAACACTTGGCTGCATGTGTCAAGGAGGTTAGATACGCAGACCAGGGCTTCTCTGGGAAGACTTAGAGAATTTGTTGTGTTCTGCCTCCAGCATATAAGGGCTGCTTTGCCATCTTTCATCCCATCCTGCCAGTGCTCAGGATGGCCATGTCCTGGACTGCTCCTTTTAACAGCTCTCCATGAATCTGTCCTTACATTTTGATATCCATTTATCATGGTATCCAGAATTTCACCTGCAGCACAAGCCCAGAAGAAGCCAACGGTATCCCTAGCCTGGCTGAACTCGTATCTCCTAATGGATTCCCTGCTTTCCTAGCTCCTGACTGTCTAGTCTTAAAACACCAGCTGAGGTGACCCTTGGACGACCTGTGCAAGGCTACAGGATTCCGTGGTTCAAGACTTACCAGTGAGAGGCAGGATAATCTCTGAGTTCGAGGTCAGCCTGGTCAAGGACAGCCAGGGCTATGTAGAAGAACCCTGTCTTGAGAAGCAGGGCTGGGGGAGGGCATGGAAGATGTACCAGGGACTCCTCGTCAGTAACTTGTAGCTCAGTGGTAGAGTACTAGCCCACCATCATGGAGCCCTGGGTGTAAGTCTCATTACCAGAGGGGAAAAGCCTGATTCCGCAGTGGAACTAACGAGGAGCTGAACATCTATCTGTCTCTGTGTACTACCTCAGGTCTGGCCTCCACTCTCAGTTTGGGCACAGCCTTCCTCAGGGCCTTTAGATAGGCTCTTTCTGTCCCCACCCCCAATCTGTCCTGTTCCTCCCCCTCATACCTACAAGGAGTCTCTGTCAAGATCAGCTTTCACAAGGCCCTCTGGCCACCCCAAACAAAATGACGCACTTCTCCTCCACCCATCTTCCTCATTCCGCTCCCTGCACACTTCTTCCTAAGTACTTTTGCCATTTACCACTAAGTTTGTGTGTTTTTAGGGCTAAATATTTTAGTCTTCATTGTTCATTTATGTATCTGAGCAACCAGTAAGACGCAAGATCTATCTGTCTGTCTGTCTATTCTATCTATCTATCTATCTATCTATCTATCTATCTATCTATCTATCTCACACAGTGAACCACAGAACCATGGCCATTCATTCCCTTGGAATAATTCAAATAAGTCTCACAAGTATATAATGCCTAATTGGCTAAAATAAATTGTACCTGCCATTAAATAATGGCTTTATTCCAGTGTAAACATCTTTTAAAAGAAAATAGAATTCTGTTAACTTTATTTAGTCATCAACTTATTTTTGTGAATGAGCTGAGCCTCTTTGAGATTGGGATTGTTTGGAATGGCTACGTCCTGTTTCCGACATCGAGAAACCCTCCAGATACTCGATCGTTCAGAAGCAGCGGGCTTCAAACACCCTGGAGCTCTTTTGTTTGGTGAGAACGCTGCCCCCTCTCTGCCCACAGTCTTAGAAGGCCCGTGAAGTAATCAGAGATCTGCAGGATAAGAACAGAGTGTTCTTTGAAACCCCTCAGACAGGCAGACCGGCCCTTCTTCCCTCAAAGTATTCTAAAGGGGAAGTATGTCGGCTTGGACAGTAATGAGCCAGCGTGGGAATTCCCCCTTTCCTTTGGCGTCCCATATTGAGGAGCTCCATCCGGGTTAAAGACGGGTCATTCCCATCCACAGTTTCTTCAACTAGATTCGGGCTGCTAGGAAAACAGAGTTCTGGAGAACGGGTGAAACGCATCTTAAATTCTCCAGCCCACTCCCAAGACAATTTCTTAACCAAGCCGCCTTAAAAGCTTAAGCCCTGCTGTTTCCCAGAGTTACCAATAGATGGCAGCACACGACCCATCTTCACCAATTAGAGGCTTCACACTTGCTACTGCTAAATGACCACTGACAACAGTTAGCTTCTTCAGCTTTTTGACGTGGGCAATTGAATCTCGGGTGTTATTTGTGTGTTTGCTTTTTTTTTTTAAATCTCCTCTTTCTAGAGTACGATTCTCAGTGACCTCAAGCAACAATTTACAAATCAACCGTGCTACTGCTTCCTGGAAAGAACAACGGAGGCAATGCAAACCACAAAAGAAAACCGTCTGGGCAATTTGCAGGGACATCAAGATCTTGGCAAGCAGACAGGAGGTAAACCCAGTTGGAGACCAATTCCGTGCAGAAGCGCCTGTTGAAATAAGCAAGGAGGTGCGTTTTTGTGACTTGCTCTATCAGGATCCCCGGCTCTAAACCCAGAGAGGCTGAACCGGGACATCTGGAGTGGAGGCTTCTGACCTGGTCCCCACCGTTCCCTCCAGTATCTGTTATGAGTAGAAAACTTTCAGTAGATTAGTCTCCAAGAGAACAAATTACCTCTACATAGTATGCTTTTTGTGTGCATTTAAAAACAAAAAGCCCCCACCAACCTAGGCATGATGGTACACATCTCAAATCCTGGCACTCCAAAGGCTGAGGCAGGAGCATCATGAATTTGAACAAGCCTAGGCTGTATAGAGAGACCTTGACCCAAGATACCAAACCAAAAGAGAAAAGGAAAGCAAGACAGAGGATCTGAATTGACAAATAGACAAGAAGTCTTCATAATAAGATCAAAACAAACACAAACACAAAAACAAAACAAAACAAAAAACAAATGCTTTGGTGTTTTAAGACAGGGCTCCCTCACTCTTCAGGCTAGGCTGGACTTGAACTCTCAGCAAGATGCCAGCCTTAGCCTCCCGGATGATAGCATTACAGGTGTGATCTTCCATGTGTGACACCAAATATTTCTTAAGAGAAAGGAAACCAAAACCTCTAGAGCCTGCCTCATTAGAACTGGCTTTCATAAACTACAGGTCAGAGTTTTGTTTGAGAAATCGACTCTCTAGGCCATAATAAGCTCGGCATTACCGGATGGGGTTCAACTAGATCAGAGTACATCACGGTACATGGGGTTCTGATGAAAACGGCCCTTGCTGTGGGTCGCAATAAAGACATCTTGCTTAGCTCTGCTGTGGAGGGCCCTGTCTGCTGTTAGTCTCTGCGTTACCTGTAGTTTAACACCAGCAAAACCATCACTACCGAAACGTATCATTTAACAGGCAGAATGGGTGAAAGGTCTGAATGTCGTGAAGTAGAAACCAAGTTAAATGTCTCCTTAAAGATTGGTGAACGAATACAGGGAGTCCGACTTATTAATCTTTCTCGTAATTCTCCTGGACCCACAATCCCCACACTCCTTCTGCCTCAGCCCCCCTGAGGGTTGGCCCATGCGTATGATGCTCTGCATCTAAAATTTTAGCTTAGAAAAAAACATCTACTCTCTGGTTAAACATTGAAATATCTTATAGGACCCCGGCAGATAAAAAGACGGAAGCAGCCAGGAGGTGCAGCACGTTCCAATGAGTTTTTTTTTTTAATATAAGATAGATATGTTTTGCAGAGGTTTGAGACAGATCATCACTATGTAGTCCAGACTGGCCTCAAGCTTGCAGCAATCCTCCTTCCTCAGCCTCCCAAATGCTAGGATTACAGTGCAAACCACTATGATCGTGAAAGTTGATGATGGTTAAAAAAAAAAAAAAAAGGAAGAAAAAATGTGCCTGGTAAAACCCAGTCCTGCTGTGGACTCCATTTTGTCCACCTCTCCCCTACTCGTGTATTGAAGCCCTAACTCAGTGCGACTGAATGTGGAGGTAACGAAGCTAAGCGAGGTCATAAGGCTGGGCGCCTAATCTCCTAAGACCGCTGGCTTTATAAAAAGTAAGCAGAAAGTAGCCAACTTCTCTACTAGTTCTCACCTCCTCCCTGCCTACCTCACCCTCCCCTTCTCCCAATCTCCACAGGAGGGCTAGTAATGTCACACAAGCATGTTTGGAGAAGACGGGTGTCTTTGGGCTAGGAAGAAAAGCCACTGTTAGGAAGCAAAACTGGGCCTTGAATTTTGAGTTCCCACCCAGTCTGTGAAACAAGGAGACATGAACTCTCCAGTCTGAGCCACGAGGGCCATTTCTTACAGCAACCACATTGCTGACTGGCGCACAATCAAAAGCTTGAGTGTCCCCATGGCTTCCCAGGCTGTAACCTTCAGCTTGCTTTCAGGTAGAAGGAGACAAAACCTCATGGGGTCAACAGCAGAAGTCGCGACAATATCAGCCTTAGGAATGACTCTGGAGTCTCGGCAATACGTATTCTGTTCACTGAACAAATATTGCAAGGATCTCATTTAAGCCAGTTTGTGAGTAAAATCAGCAGAAGAACAGGATACTTGGAGACCATAGAAAACTTTATGAACCTTTCCAGGAACGAGGTGATTTCCATGGCTTCAGAAACAGTGTTGTGGTCATTCTCATGTCCTTGAGCTGGCAAAGGGATGGACAACCATCTGAGCCAAGTCAAATCCATGGGATGGCATCCACTCTCTTCTTTCTTTGCTGTCCCAAGCCTCTGTCCCTCACGTCCTAGTACATTAATATTCTATTTGTTAATCCTTGTGGTTTTCAATTTTCCACTCATTTTAGCCATGATTATTTTTTAATTTTTGCTCTTTGGCCAAACATATTGGATTTTTTTCCAAAGTATGCTCTTGTTTTCAAGAGTTATTTCTAAAGTACTGATTTTTGTCATGTACACATATGAGTTAAAGTACACGGATGAAAAACAAACAGAAGATCCCAAATCTTCTAATAAGTTGAGTGTGTGAATCAGCCTTTTCCAACCTAAAGGATTTGTCTTGGATCCTGGTTCTAGAAACTCAATGCATGGCCACTTGACTCTGGGCCCACAGTCAGGCTAAACATTCTGTCAGCAGCCAGGGGGAACAAAGCCGCTCATCTAATGACAACCAGGGATCAGAGACTGAGAGAGGGGGTCCAGGGACAAAACACCCCCTTCAAGACATACCCATGGTCACTTGCATCCTCCAGCTAGGCGTAATCTAGTCAGATGTGAGCACCCTATGAGTGAGTCATTCGCTGCTTAAGACCCTGCCTCTGAATACTGCTTCAAAGAAGACCTGTAGTTCATGACTTTTGGAGACAAGCATTCATGCACATCATACAAGTAAGACATATGGTAAACAAGCAGCAGGCATGATGTGTGAGTAGGTATAGTATGCTTTCGCCGTGTTATTGGTGAGCCCTTGCAGAAGAGATCAACTGAGAAACACGAGGATCATGTTTAAACATACTGTGAGTAAATTAGTACCACGTTAGACATGTTAGGAAGACCAAATAAAGCATGTACAGGGCCAGGACACCTGACAGGCACGATACAAATAATGTATGTGAGGCACTTCACATGTATTTGGCAACTCGTTTTGAAATTATGACCTATGGTGACCTTGGCTCCCAGAACACAAACAGACTCCCAGCCACTCGGCAGGCTCATTGGCACCTAAAGAGCTGTAGCCTTCACTCGGTTCCAGATCCTGTTTTTGTCTGCTGCCAAAGCTGGAGGATCAAGTTCGACTTCATTCCCAGTGATGATGAAGGCAGGCTGGTATGGCAGAGAGGCAACATCCATCTAACATTGTTGCAGGTATGCTGTGTCCTATGACAAGCACATGAAGTTATACCCACTGTTCTGCCAATGTAGTTTTGATAAACATGGCATTTGATTATCTTCACTGGCCTTGTGAGCTTTTTTTGTGATACCCTGCCTGGCTGTGGACTTAGATCCTGCCAGCCATTGCAATGAACTAACTTCCCATGAGGTAATATCAAAAAATAAAATGCAGAAGCCTATGGGGATGTATTTAAAATAAAGGGTTCAAACTAAGTCTACCTGAAGTGACTTTTGAGCATAGTAGCTCAAATATTAGTACCAAATTTCAATGACACCAATTTACCTTTTGTGTGAACAAATCACTTTATGGAGAAACAAAAAAAAGGGTAAGGTTTATATTTTCGAGGAAAGAGTATCTGCCAAATAGATTTTTTTCCTATACCTGTTGGCATGTTGATGCCTTAGAAAACAACAAAGCCACAAGAAAAAAGATAATGCAAATGGTTATAGATTATTGAGCCAATAGCTGATATCAGGTCAGCAATTAATATTATTTATATATATGGATGTAGCTTCGTATTATTTAAGTTAATGTTCTCAAATTTTAAAATTCATACAATTTGTCCAATGTAAATAAAGATTCCATGAGTCTGACATGGGTGATGAGACTATAATTCTAGCAAGTTCCCAGGCTGAGCTTGTTACTTAGTTGGTAGAATGTTAAGTTAGCATGCAGAGAAAGCTGAGTTTGCAAGAAAACCTGAGTCTGAGTCTCAGTACCATATCAACTGGTCTTTATGGAACACACCTGTAATCCTGGTGCCCTAGAATTAGGTGTACTATTAGGTAACTTGACAGAGATTAGTAAAATTGGGGGCCGTTGAGGACAGACCTCTTCCTCATAGACTTAGACCACACTTCTTATTACTTTGGTACACTTAAGAAGGAAACACTTGGACTTCTGCCAGAGCAGGACTGAAACAGTGACCTCAACAGGAACAGGTACAAGGGAGCCACCACTGATGGAGCAAGCCCCAGCCAGAGATCACTGGGGACCTGGCACAAATCAGCAATCTCTGAGGGAGCATGCCTGAGCCAGCAGCCTCTGCTGGAGCAACCTCAGCAGTAGCAATGTTAAGCAAGAAACCTCCTTGGGAGCAGGCCCAAATGACCTGTGGGAGCACTGGTCATCCTCTAGGAACACCAAGTGACCTCTGGGGTGACTGCGGCCGTGGCACTAACTGCGCCATGAGGATCAACCATCTGAGCCTTAGATCTATGGGCACCTGGAAGATTGATCGCCAGAGACACAGTCCCAACTACCAATAAGAGGAAAAGATGGGTAGACAAGGAAAGAACACACAAACACCACAAAGAGCAACACAACACCAACATAAACTAGTAGCCCTACAACAGCAAGACTTGAACACCCAAATATAGATGAAGCAGAAAAACATTACCTAAAAATTAACTTTAGGAGAATGTTTCAGGCCATTAAAGAGTAATTCCCTCAAAGAAATGGAGAAAAATACAAACAAAAAATTTAAAAGAAATCAACAAATTCCTTAAGGAAAACCAAGAAAAAGCAATCAAACATATGAAAGAAACAATTCAAGACTAGAAAACCGAAATAGAGATAATAGAGAAAACATAAACCAAAGGAATTCCAGAAATGGAAATTGTGAGAAAACCATCAGGAACTACAAATCAAGCATAAACAGCAAATGGAAGAGAAAATCTCAAGCACTGAAGATACAATAGAAGAAATACTTATCAGTTAAAGAAAACATTAACTCTAACAAAAGCTTAACCCAAAATATCCAGGAAATATGGGGTACTATGAAAAGACCAAATCTAAGAATATTGGGGATAGAAGAAGGAAACATCCAACTCAAAATCACAGAAAATATATTCAACAAAATTACAGAAGAAAACTTTCCCAACCTAAAGAAAAATATGCATATGAAGATAGAAGAAACTTACAGAACACCAAATAGACTGGATCAACAAAAAGTACCCTTATCACATAATAATCAAAACACTAAACATACAGAATAAAGAAAGAATATTAAGAGCTGCAAAGGAAAAAGGCCAAGTAACATAATAAAGGCAGACCTATCAGAATTACACCTGACTTCTCATTGAAAACAATGAAAGCCAAAAGGTCCTGGTCAAGTGCTTTGCAGACATTAAGAGACCACAGATGCCAAGCCAGACTTCTATACCCAGCAAAACTTTCAGTCACCATATAGGGACAAAACAAGATATTCCATGACAGAACCAGATTTAACCAATACCTAGCCACAAACCCAGCCCTACACAAAGTACTACAAGGAAAACTCCAACCCAAGGAAGTTAGCTACATTCACAAAATCACAGACAATAGATGATCTTACAGCAGCAAATTCCAAAGAAGGGAAAAACACACACAATAACACCACCAACTATGGAAACTAAAATAACAGGAAGTAACTATCACTGGTCTTTAATATCCCTTAATATAAATGAACTCAACTAACTTATAAAAAGACACAGTCTAACACATTGGATGCAAAAACAGAACCTATCCTGCTGCGTACAAGAAACAAACCTCAACCTCAAAGAAAGATATTGTCTCAGAGTAAAGGGTTTGGGGGGAAAAAAATTCAATCAAATGGACCTAAGAAGCAACTTGATATAGGTATTCTAATATCTAGCAAAACAGACTTCAAACTAAAATAAATCAAAACAGACAAAGAAGGACATTTAATATTAACCACAGGAAAAATCCATTAAGAGGAAATCTCAATACTGAACATCTATGCCCCCAAATACAAGGGCACCTTCATATGTAAAAGAAACACTACTATGGCACATTAAGCACCACACACTACTATTTGGAGACTTCAACATCCCTCTCTCACCACTGGACAGGTCTATCAGACAAAAAATTAACAAGAAATAAGGGAACTAACAGATGTTATATCTCAAATGGACTTAACAGACATCTATAGAACATTCAATGCAAACATAAAAGAATATACTTTCTTCTCAGCACCTCAAGGAACCTTCTCAAAAATCGACCACATACTAGTTAATAAAGCAAACCTCAACAGATTAAAAAAATGAAATAACTCCATGTAGCTTATCGAATCACCAATGGCTTAAAATTAGAATTCAACAGCAACACTAATTTCAGGAAGCCCACAAACACAAGGAAATTAAACAATGCTCACCTGAATTATCTATTGGTCAAGGAAAAAATAAAGGAAGAAATTAAAGACTTCCTAAAATTCAATGAAATGACCAACATACCCAAATTTATGGCACACAATGAAAGCAGTGTTAAGAGGAAAGTTCATAGCACTAAATGCCTACATAAAGAAGCTAGAAAAATCCCACACTAGTGAGTTAACAGAATATTTGAAAACTCTAGAACAAAAAGAAGCAAACTCACCCAGGAGGACTAGATGGCAGGAAATAAATTGAGAACTGAAAACAACAAAATAGAAATAAAGAAAACAACACAAAGAATCAATGAGACAAAGAGTTGGTTCTTTGAGAAAATAGACAAACCTTTAATCAAACTAACCAAAAGGCAGAGAAAGAATATCCAAATCAACAAAACCAGAAATTAAAAGGGGACATAACAACAGACATGGAGGAAATACAGAGAATCATCAGGTCATATTTTGAAAACCTGCAGTCTACAAAATTGAAAAATGTAAAGGAAATGAACAATTTTCTGGATAAATATTACTTACCAAAATCAAGACCAGATAAGTAAATTAAATAGACCTATAACTGCTAAAAAAAAATAGAAACCATCATCAAAAGTCTCCCAACCAAAAACAAACAAACAAAAACAAAAACAAAAACAAAAACAAAAAAAAAACAGGAACAAATGGTTTCATCACAGAATTCTATGAGATTTTCAAAGAAGAACTAATTCCAAGACTCCTCAAATTATTTCATACAATATAAACAGAAGGAACATTGCCAAACTCTTTTTACAAGGCTACAATTACCCTAATATGCAAACCACAGAAAGACATTACTAAGAAAGAGAATTATAGACCAATCTCACTCATGACCATTGATGCAAAAATACTCAATAAAAAATGGAATACAAACCTAAACAGAGACCTCTCAACAAAGGAATATAAAATGTCTGAGAGACACTTAAGGAAATGCTCAACATCCTTAGTCATCAGAGAAATGCAGATCAAAACAACTCTGAGATTCCATCTTACACATGTAAGAATGTCCAAGATCAAAAACACTGATGACAACTTATGCTGGAACGGTTGTGGGGTAAAGGGAACACTCCTGCATTGTTCATGGGAATGCAAAATGGTATGGCCCCTTTGACTATCAGTATGGCGATTTCTCAGAAAATTAGGAAACAACCTTCCTCAAGTCTCAGCAATACCACTTTTGGGTAGATACCCAAAGGATGCTCAATCGTACCTCAAGGACATGTGCTCATATGTCCATAGCAGCATTGTTTGTCATAGCCAGAAGCTGAGAATAACCTAAATGTCCCCGAATCAAAGAACAGATAAGGAAAATGTGGTATATTTACACAATGGAGTACTACACAGCTGAAAAAAATGACATCTTGAAATCTGTGGGCAAATGGGTGTATCTAGAAAACATCATATTGAGTGAGGTAACCCAGACCCAGAAAGACAAATATCTGATGTACTCACTCATTAGTGACTTTTAGTCATAAAGCAAAGAAAAACTAGCCTATAATTCATAATCCCAGAGAACCTACACAACAAAGAGGACCCTAAGAGAGACATATATGGATCTGATCTACACAGAAAGTAGAAAAAGACAAGATCTCCTGAGTAAATTGGGAGCATGGGAACCATGGGAGAAGGTAGAAGTGGAGGGGAAAAGAAGGGAGGGGAGTGATAAAAATATATAGTTTAATAAAAACAATAAAAAGATGGCAGAATAAATAAATAAATAATAAATGGAAACACTTCCATAAGATTTAAATTACTACATGAAGAAGTGGAGGTATCTGGACTTTGTTGAGACCCATTAATGGAAAGTTACTTCCTTCTGCTCAAAATTACTGAGGACTTAGTGACATAGTGGCCCAAACCTTTCAATTCTCAACTCTAGAGACAGAAGCAGGTGGATCTTTGTGAATTCCTGGTCTACATAGTGAGTTCAAGGCCAGCCAGGGCTACACAGTAAGAGCCTGTCTAAAAGGAAAAAGAAAAAGAAAAGAAGAAAAGAAAAGTTTAATAGCCTGGTCACATGTCCACCCTATACTCCAAGGAAAGATGGATCACCAGATGAAATACTAAGAACATCTAAGAACTAATTATCCAGTTAATGAGATAATGTCTTTATCATTCCAGCAACTCCTCCTTTGACGTAGTCATTTGTAGAGCATCCATCCTGTAGCCCTTTAGAGTCTTGCCTGCCTTTCTGAGCCATAATTCAGAAAAGTATGACTTTTCCATTTTCTTCTTTTAATCTTTTTTTTTTTTCTTTCAGATATTAGCTTAAGCCTGGGCCTCTGACACTTTGGGCTTTCTCACTCTTTCTCTGAAGCTACCTTTCTGTCTAGTGACTGTCTCTTGACTCTACTGATGACCAGGGTGCTAACTTAAGCATGGCTCTCTATTTCTTCTCCATCTCCCACTCCCTGGCAACTGACAAGATTCACAGCTCATCTGCCCTGCTGGTTTTCCCCAAATGCTAACAAAACTGTCCATGAGTTTCTTTCAGAATCCTTTTCTAAATTATTTTACTGGTAAATTAAGAGCTCAGAAGAGGGAAACCCCAATTACCCCAATAATGTATAGGGAACATAAATAAAGGAATCCTCAGGTTTCTCAACATGGGCAGGAGAATCAGAAATTCAAGTTCATCATTTTCTTTTTAGTGAGTTTTAGGTCAGTCTAGGCTGTATGAGTGATGTGGGATGTTCTTCTGTATATGTGTTGCTTTTATTGGTTGATTAATAAAGCTGTTTGGGCTAATGGTTTAGCAGAGTAAGCCAGGTGGGATATCAAAACAGAGAGAGAGAGAGAGAGAGAGAGAGAGAGAGAGAGAGAGAGAGAGANAGAGAGAGAGAGAGAGAGAGAGAGAGAGAGAGAGAGAGAGAGAGAGAGAGAGAGAGAGCAGGTCAAGAAGACACCATGTAGCTGCTGAAGGAGAAAGAGGCCCATCAGAACCTTACCTAATCAGTAGGTCACAACCTCATGATACACAGATCAATAGAAATGGGTTAATTCAAGATGTAAAAGCCATCTAGAAGTATGCCTGAGTCATTGGCCAAACAGTGTTGTAATTAATATAGTTTCTGCGTGATTTTTCGGGTCTGAGTAGTTGGAAAATGAACAGGCAGTCTCTGTCTATGTTGAATAAGCGGCAGGGCTGCGTCCCCGGCACCCGGCCGCCCGCATGGCTAGCTTTATACCCAAAATAATTACACGGAAACTGTATTCTTTTAAACACTGCCTGGCCCGTTATCTGTAGCCTCTTATTGGCTAGCTCTTACATATTAATTTAACCCATTTCTAAATAATCTGTGTAGCCCACGAGGTGGCTTACCAGAGAAGATCTTAACCTGCGTCTGTCTGGAGTGGGAGAACCATGGCGACTCCTGACTAAGCTTCTTTCTCCTAGCATCCTGTTCTGTTTTCTCCGCCTACCTATGGGTTGGCCTATCAAATGGACCTAGGCAGTTTCTTTATTAGTAAGAAATCACTCCCACATCATGTCTACATATGAGACCATGTCTCAAAAACAAAAAAGATCTGAAATCAAATGAAAACTTGCATTTCTGTGTAATCCTAAAGCTACTGGCCTCTTCGTGAAGTGCGGCAAAGTCAATTGTCACACAGTGGAGAAGGCTTCAAGAACACAGTTCAGTTCAGGCCTTGGATATTGAGGAAATAGCCTTGACTGGAAGTTAGATCATTGCTTTGAAGGAGGGAAAGACAACACATTCTGTTAGTTGTATTAGAAACCAAAGTTAGAAAAATCAGATTACATTTGTTTCTCCAAGACCCAGTGGTGGAAAAGCCAAAACAAGAAGGAGGAAGAAATTGAAAATTAATTGTCTGTTTGCCACAGCCAGAGGAAGAAGAGAGGAATCCAGGTGGAGGTAGACCATGTGGAGCAGATACCTGACACTGACCTTAGAGTTTGGATAATATCCCTGAGTACTGTGGCCTCAGGAATAGTTTCCCTTCCCAGATAAGGCAAGAGGCCATGTAAATGAAGATAGCATCAACAGAAGTGGGGGAACTTGTTCCCTAGGCGCACAAGCTTTGATAGAGCTCCCATTGGTTGGTGCTTGGGCAGTATTTATATAGGACAGTAAGGGCTGGGATCACCAGAGGGGAAGTTAGTTATGTAAGACCACACCACGGTGGCCAGGACCTGAGCTCCAGCATACCACACCTGTGTATGAATCTGGCGGGAGAATGGAATTCAGTCGAGGAGGAGCCATGTTGCTTTGCCCAGTTCATCTTCTGCTGCCTTTGTATGAAAGGAAGAGCCTGTATTCCCTAAGCGGACTGATTGCTAAATTGTTGTTCTGAAATGGTGAGTCTCAACATAGTCTCCTCCTGTAAGAATGGACTGGGGAGCCAGGCTTCCAGAACTGAATCATAGCTCCACCTTCTGTGGCATCCTGACCTCCCTAACAAGTGTCAACTCTCGTGCTTCCTTAGTTTCTTCATCCCTGAAAACACAGCACCAGTGGCAACCAAAATCATACCCTTTTAAAATAACTGTTAGCTAAAAGCTAAGAGCCTTTCTGTGCTTAGAAATATATTATTAACAAGTTCATCAACGTATAAACATTCAATAAATGAAATTGGGACTCATAGACTCCTAAATGCCTGTGAATACATTCCCCAAAGCTCACAATTCTTCCTTGACCCTTTGACTCCACATTGCTGTGAACACATCTGGGGTAATCTGGGAGCTGGCCTTGTCCTCATCTCCTCCCTTTGCAGCTCTTGTGCAGCTCTGTACTAGACAGTGAGGCTTGGCTCAGCCCAACTTCTTCCCACTTTTCCCAACAGCTTAGGTCTGCTTGCCGTAGCTGGGTAGCACCCCTTCCTTCTTCAGGGGTCCGAGTGTCAGCTTCTAATCCCACAAAGTTATTTTTACTCATTTGAAATAGCATGGTGAGAGTTTGATAGGCTTCAAGCTAGAAAAGGCACTACCATGTTTTCAGTAGGTATTGTCACCATGTAAATAAATACCATGTATGCAAATTTGGGATCCACATTGTCTTCCTGTGTGTCATGTTCATTCAACCTGCTGTTTCTCCTGTAGACGAGGGAAGCTGGGTGTGTTCAGTCTGCACGCCCCCCTCCTCTCAGCTTTCTGCACTGAAACTAATGAGAGATCCTGTTAGTATAGCACACAGCTGCATGAGTGCCTGGCCCAGCTCAATGGCAAGGCAGAACCCAACAGGACAAAGAGGGTTTTCTTTACTTTTTTTTCTTTACAATTGTATAATTTTTTATTGAAAATAGATTATTTTCTCATACCATAGATTCTGGTTACAGTTTTCCCTCCCAGTTCCTCCCTTCTTCCCCTCCCTTCCAGAACCACTCCCTTTCTGTCTCTTATTAGAAAAGAACAGGCTTCTAAGAGATAGCAACCAGTCCGGGTGGTGGTAGCACACACCTTTAATTCCAGCACTCGGAAGGCAGAGGCAGGTGGATCTCTGTGAGTTTTAGGCCAGCCTGGTCTACAAGAGCTAATTCCAGGACAGGCACCAAAGCTACAGAGAAGCCCTGTCTCAAAAAACCAGAGAGAGGGAGAGAGATAACAACCAAATATGACAAAATAAAATAAGAAGAAGGAAAAACTTTCTTATCGAAGTTGGACAAGGCAACCCAAAAGGAGGAAAAGAGTCCCAAGTGCAGGCAATAGGGTCAGGGGTCCACCCACTCATTCTCACAGTCAGGAGTCTCATAAAAACACTAAGCTAATAGCTATATACTACACACAGCAGACATGGTGCAGACCTATGTAGGCCCTGTGCTTGCTTGCTGCTTCAGTCTCTGTGAGCTTGCATGCATCTTGCTTAGTTGATACATAGGCCCTGATCCTCTGGTGTCCTCCAGACCCTCTGGCACTTATATTCTTTCTGCTTCCTTTTCCCTAGGATTCCCTGAACTCTGAGAGGAGGGATTTGATGGAGACTCCAAATTTAAATTCATTCTCTACATGTCTGGCTGTGGGTCTTTGCATCTATTCCTATCTGTGCAGGAAGGAGCCTCTCTGATGATGACTGGATAAGATACAGATCTATGAGTATAGCAGACTATCATTAGGGGTCATTTTTTTTAGATCAGTCATGTTTGGTCTTACCCTAGGTCTCTGGGTTATCTAGTCTCTGGTTCTTGGTTCCCCAAGCACTGTTGGGTACAGGGAGTGGGCCTTACATAAAATCAGACATTGGTTGGCTATTCCCAAAAGTTCTGTGCCACCATTACCCTAGTATGTCTTGCAGCCAGGACATTTTATAGGTCAAAGGTTTTGTGGCTCAGTTTGTGTTTATGTTTCTCTTTCAGTAGCCTGCATGGTACCTTCCTGCCCCAAAGAGACCAGAACACAGCGGTGAAGGTTCCGTGTATGCAGCAGCTTGACTTCTTCATGTTCAGTGAGTTGTTTGGATCTTGTCCTCAGCAACGTGGCCTAGCCATCAGTTCACAGAATACACAACTCTTTGCCTTAGCATCAGCTTGGGCTGTTTGGGGATTTCCACAGGACCCCCTTGGGCAAAAATTCAACTGAATGCAACCAAGTCCCTCCACTGGAAGCCTTGCCTGGCTGCAAGACATAGCCAGTTGAGATTCCATCCCCCATCATGATCACCTTCATGGGTTTCAGGAAGTTTCCACTGCACTAGGTTTCCACACCACCCCCAAATGCTCTGCAATTCCATTCATCTCAACTCCAACTCTCTCCCCCAACCCTCCACCTGATCCCCCCTGCTCCTATCTCTACCCTCCGCAGTCCACCTGTAAAATCTATTCTATTTCCCCTTCCGAGGGAGGTTCATGAGTTCCCCGTGCCCTCCTCTGTACCTAACCTCTTTGTATCTACAGATTGTAGCTTTGTTACCATTTACTTAATGGCTAATATCCTCTTATAAGTGACTATATAATATATTTGTTGGAAAGAGGGCTTTCAATGTGTCAGCCCAATGTCACAAAGTCAAGGACAGAGCAGTTGGCTTGGAGCTGGAAGCTAATAATATATTGCACACTACATACGGTAAGATAGATGCTGTCATACTGGTTTTAAAGGTGTTGGCTCGGAACAAATGTGTGAAAGACCTTACAGAATGTACTGCATCAAAAACGTAGTACAGCTGAGAAAGGCCTGGCAAAGCAGAGGGTTAATTTCATGCACGAGGCTTTAACCTTTGGAAAATGGAAAAGAACGTGGCACATCAGAAGGTCAGTGTGCCCGAAGTGCAAGGAGATGCCTCGGTGAATATGGAGAAGAGCCAGATCTTCTGTTTGTACTTTATCCCAAGGTCAACAGGAAGCTGTTAGGAGACTCAAACAATAGAATGGTATATCCCACTTTGACTTGCACGCAAAAGTGGGGGACAGAGCAGACAAAGGTGGAGGTGTTTAGTAATCACCATGTGTCTCTCCAGAGGGAGATATTCATATAACCACATAAACGATGATGGCTTAGATGGGGACAAGAGCGAGAAAGCAAAATAGAATCAGATTTGAGCTTTATTGTGAAAGTATATTGCAAGATCAGGCTATCGGTTGCATTTAGAAAGAGAAAGAAAGGACTTGAGAAAAAGCTATTTGAAGCACAGCCATGAGTGCTCTTCTGTAAGCATCTCTGGGGTAGTTCACTGCCACTCAAAATAGTTAAAGCCTCAGGACTGTAGATACGGGCGGGGGTGTAGGAATATATATAAAATCTCAAGGCATATTCAAACTAATTCCTGGGTTACAATTATGATATCTAATGAAGAAGCAGCTTTCATTAGAGATGATCGACAGCTTTTCAGAGGTGATAGTCACTCAGAAAATGGAAAAGTCACGATCAGAATCCACAGGGACATAAGAGTTGAATTCTCACGCGAACTGGGCAGACGTGTTAATTACCCAGAGACAAACTCCCCGACTTCAGGCTGTAATCACCACACATGGCTATCTATGTCACACAGAGACACTGAAGCAGTGCATCATGCCTCCATTTATCTGTGAAATATTATCACGGGCAGCATAATAAAAATCTAAAATCAGGCATATCAAAATGCAATTATAGGTAAACCTTCCACAGACTGCACTATAGAGTGTGAACTGACAAAGGAAAGCTATGACTGCTTGAAAGTGAAATCTTCTAATTTGACTTCAGAAGGAGTCCCTTGATATTAATAATAAGACATATATTAACTTTTACTAAGAAAGGACTCTCAATATAGAAACTGTCGCTCACTGAATTTGACCATAGAATGAGAGGTTTCTCTCTAACACTTGATTGTCAACAGTCTAAATTCTGTCATGTGAAAACCCTAGCTGACGATGCCTGCAGATCGAGCCTCTAAGAGGTTGACCAATGACATGTCGAAGCTGTGTTGATGAAGACACTAATAAATAGTTCTGGAGATCTACTGTTTGGGTTTGAATTCCTCTCTACTGTCACGAAACTTCTAGCTGCGTGGTCTTTGGATAACGTCAATGCCTGAGCCTTGTGTATACACCAACCACATCTGGGTGATGGTCTACCCCTTCTTAGTGATGGAATGAGCTCATGTTTGCACTGGGCTTAGGATGTGCTACCTAAGTGTGAGGACCAACAGACCTGGATGACGTGGCAGGAGGTAGTGTTTGTTTGGGTTTTAGCTCTTCACAATGAACCACAGGAGGATGTGGTAACTTGATAAACGGGTGCCCTATGAGCAAATGTTTTTTTTTCCCTTTTCCTTTATGCAGCCATTCCAGAACCTATAACAAAGAATATGAAGAAACCCAGCCTGCAAAGGAGTTAGTAATAGTTGGATCTTTTTTTTTTTTTTTGCTATCCATTTTTAACTCAGCTAGTGAGTTTCATTTACATTTTAGATACTTATTCTAGTATTCATGTGACTGAAACAAGAGCATCATGGACAGCCTGGGCTACACAGAGAGACACTGTGTCAAAGGACAAACAAAAACCTTCTATGATTTAAAGATAGTGGAAAAACCCTAAATGATAGCACACATTTTTAACATAATTTTATATTTATCAAGAACTATCTTAAGTAAAAACAATGTTCACTTTGCTTGGAGACGGAATATAAAGGTGCTGAAATATGATTGCATTTGTTGGAGTCACTTGTAGCCTTTCACAAGAGATGAATGTTAACGAGGAAGTAAATGAAGTAAACTGGGAGGCAGTGACATTGCACGTCACAAAAACTAAAACTTTCTAGTCATGGGCTCTAAATTATAATTCTAGAATTACAATCTAATAAAAATGTTTTTTAAGTCCTAAAAGTGTTCCAGAAATTGAGATATATATCTTGGGACCTACCTATACAGGAGAGAGAGAGGAAGAGAGAGAAAGAGAGAGAGAGAGAGAGAGAGAGAGAGAGAGAGAGAGAGAGAGAGAGAGAAACAATTTACAGGCAGAAAATTTTAGGCAAGGAGATAAATTGGACTACCCAGGAAGTATTAGCAGCTGATAACACAAAAGCCTGGTCCACTGGGCTGGCTTCTGAGAATGGAAGAATCAGGGACATGGGCAAGAGAGATTATAAATAAAATGTAGGCCTCGCCGGATAAATGAGTCTATTTATTTATTTATTTATTTATTTATTTATTTATTTATTTATTTATTATGTATACAGTGTTCTCAGTATTCTGTTTGCATGTATGCCTGCAGGCCAGAAGAGGGCACCAGACCCCATTACAGATGGTTGTGAGCCACCATGCGGTTGCTGGGAATTGAACTCAGGACCTTTGGAAGAACAGGCAGTGCTCTTAACCACTGAGCCATCTCTCCAGCCCAGATAAATGAGTCTAATCCAAGACTGACGTACCCTGACTGTTGTGTTTAAAAGTCTGCCGGTAAGTAGGGAGTAGAATGAGCAAACAGAAAAGTTAAACATCTTTGGGCAAATATAAAGATTTGCGGTCCATTCAATGTGAGGTGCCATAAGGTTATCATGGTAAACTGAAGAACTATCAGCTCTTTGACCTTTAAGTAAATACTATCGAATACAACTTTTACCAAGAGTTTCTCAATCTTGTTTTTTCTTTTAAAGTAATCACTCCATTCCCTTCAGTCCTATTTAATCATTTGCAAAAGTGAGTGTTGGGCCATCCTCTTTCTGCTTCCTTGGCGTGCGTACGTGTTTTCTCTGTCTCTCTCTTCTTTTATCTCTTTTCTCTGTCTTTCTTTCTCCCTCTTTCTTAATAAATACTTATGGCTAAAAAAAAAAAAGTGAGTGTTGGGTTCTGCTCTATTGGTAATGCCAGCCATGGATGTTAGGATTTAACTCATGTTTCTTTATTCTGGTAGGTAGAGCTGATTCTATTGCCACCATATGCTATACACAGTATTCTCTAAAGAACTGGGTCATGGGCAACCATTTATGTACACATTATGGTAATAGTAATAGGTAGTAAATATCAACCAATCATAAGATACAGTTCTGGCTCCTGTCCATTTAAAGGTATCTAAAACAGTGTTAACACTAGGCTACACTGGAGATGTTCTTAATTGTCTGCTATAACCCCGCTTACTCATTTTCTCTTCTTAGCTTTCACTTCCTTCCGTTTTCTTTAAATGTCAGGAAGAAGATGAGAAGGCATTCGGAGAAGGATCTAATTATAGCACAAGAACGATCTGGAGACGGTCAGGAGAAGAGGAAGCCACAGGGCGACAACTCTGAGTGGAACTGACCCTCTGCCCAGAAGAGCTAGAGAGACATGAAGTCAGCCCAGAGCTATGATCACTGCATCTTGTAATTGCTTTCCTTGTGGACCCTCTACTTAGAAACCATTTTAAGAATTTGCCCCCAACTGGTCCTCTTTAGCTTTGTTTGTGAAAAAATGATCAGGTCAGAATAGAAGACCTTAAGGACCCTTCCAGCTGCTTTATATGTTTTGTTTCTCATAACCACTTGAAAATAGTCTCTTAACTTGAGGCTGCAGATTCCAAACATAGAGAATGATGTATTCCTTCTCAGGGAATTGAGACCACTGCTGTTACTTCCGCCCTTCTGAGCTGACTTTTCCTTTTATGCATGGACATTTTAAAGTATAAATGACCCTGTCTTGGCATTCTTGACCCCCACCTTCTCCAGTATGAACAGTTACTACGTGTTGTACATAACTTTAGGCCAATTAGCTATGAGTTAAAGAGAGATGAATGATGTTTGGACCTTATCCTTGTAGTAAGTACCATCTAGGCAGGGGCTGGTGGCCAACTCTGGTCGTAGACCTGTGGTGGAATTCTGACTTCTCCACCTGCTGGCTTTGGGAAATTATCTGAGCTGGTCGGAGTTCCAAGGTTTTCCTGCACAGATGCCACGGCACTCCAATCTTCTTATGGGTGGAACTGAGGAATTATTAAAGTACAAGTCCGACAGAAAGTTCCTAGTAAATTTAACTGCATGAGTATTGTGAAGTGGGTGGTATTACTTCCTTTCTCACTGCTGTAGCGGAATCCCTAACAGAAGCATCTTAAGGAAGAATGGGTTTATTCTGAATCACAGTTGGTGGGGGGGTGGGGTGGAATCTGCATTATGATGGAGAAGGTCTGGTAGTGGGTGAGGTGGCTGGTCACATTGTATCCACAGCCAGGAATGGGGAGAGGAAAGTAGGCATTCAGTTTATAAGCTCCCCTCCCCCCCCCCTTTTTTTTTTTTAATGCATTCTGGAATCCTAGTCTGTGATACTGTATTGCTCACACTCAGGATGGATCTTTCCTTTCCAGTTGCTAAGTTGCGGCTCTCTGAAAACACACTCACTGATATATCCAGAAGTGTGTCTCCAAGGTGATGCTGAGTCCAGTTGGGTTGACAGTAAAAATTTACCATCCTAGGGTGTTTAAGCTTCTCTCTGCAAACTCCTCTCTTTCCTTTTATTCTCCATTCTACCTGGTCACTGGAGGTCATGGCTTTGGGGTTTGTTTATCATTTGTTCTGAAGGCAGTGGAAAGATCTTTTAGATGGAGTCATGGGGTCTGTGCCTAACCCGGACTGCAACTCCATGGAGACAAGAGTGATATCAGGCATCTATTTCTTTGGCTCGGCTCCATCTTCACCCTTCTGATCTTTGTGACAAAGGACACCACTACACAGCCAACACTCAGTGTCAAGGCATCTGTTCCGTAAACCCTTATCCTGAAGTTTTTGGATGTCAGGCCCCGAGTCAGTGGTGACAGAGTGGTAGGCAGGGCAGCCACAACCTCTGGCCTCATGGGGAGCATGAAGCCTGGCATGTAGATCCAGAAGGCAAAACAGAGAGCTCTGGAAATGACTAGGTTTGGCTTTGGCTCAGGCTCCGAGGCCACACCTTCTCTGATGGTGACTCATAGCTGTCCCTACTGGAAACCCATGTGAAATGAGCAGCTGAAAATGTCTTAAATGTCAGAAAGAGAATGCGCAGTAGAACCCTGAAGTCCATGTAGATTGCTAGTTTTAAATAGAACTTACAAAATGATGCTATTTGAGTGGTGACCTTAATCTTTTCAAACATTGTCCGTTCAGGAATGCTGGTGCACAGAATAATCTGGCAGTGGAGGACAATGATGGATGACTTTCCCCCTCTGGGTCCCATTTTCAGAATGACAACAGAGTAAAGCATGAATTTGGACCAAATGCGACAGGGCTGGAAAACACCATCTCTATCACTTGGATCAAATGTCTGGAGGCCCGAATCTCCAAAGCTGCCAGGGATCAGCAGGTCACCGCGAAACTGGCAGGTCTACGGGCTTGGCAGTGAGTTCCTATAAAAATAACAGCCAGCTGCTTAGCCATCTGTCCCGGATCTGATCTGGCACTGGTTTTGGAGACTCAAGAGGTGGTGACTATCCACTCCCGGCTGGGCTTGCTGACAACCTGGAGGCCAAGGCCTGGCCTTAGAGCCATCCTTCAAGGGAAGTGAACTGGGTGCTAGGCCAGGCCCAGCTCAGCTCCTGATTCAGCCTCTTGTTCCCAGCTTACCGTGAATTACGTCATGTTGACTACACCCACCTTCGGCAAAGAGAGCTATGGGAAGGGCATGGAGGAGCTTGGGCAATGACAGATAAGTTTGGTTCCCATTCCTGGATCTGTTTCAGTGCCATGGGGAGGGGTACAGGGTTGTTCTTAGTAGCTTGTGGATATGCTCGAAGACAGAAAGAGATCAAAGGCTTGGGATACCTCTATGCTTTTTGGCTCATAGTTAAGCAACCATGGACATGTGAGCCAGCCTGAGGAAGATGGGCCAGACAAGTTTATAAGGGACAGCCTATCTAGAGTTTGCATTTCCTGTAAAGGAGGCCTTGGTTGCCACCGTCGCTCCCTCCCTCCCNGCCTTCCTCCTTTGCAGCCCGACTTCTCATTCCCTGCTTTCACAGGAATCACCAAGAATGTCCTTATTTTCAGCTCCAACAATGCAATTCTAATTAACTGTACTAACACAGCAAGCCTTTCTGTCCCTCCCTCCCTCACTCTCTCCCTCCCTCCCTCCCGAGGTGTAGGCACTTCTGAGGAACACAGTAACAGGATCACCTCGGACTTTTGGAGAAAGCCCGTTTTCACTTTTACCAATTAACACGACCTCCCCCTTTCTAGCTGGGCCCTCCCTTCCCCATCTGGGACAACACAATGGATTGGCCAGTTCTGTGTAGTTCCTGGGAAAGGAAGTGGGTTGCTTCTGGGTCACTTGTCAAGTGCAGCTGTGCATTCAGAGGGGCCTCCACCGGATCTGGTCAGCCAGCTGACAGATCAAGAGTGAAACCACATCACCAAGACGTATCAGGGGCTCTGGGCACTTTCTCCCCTGCTTTCCCCACCCTGAGGAATGTGTCAGGCCTCAAAGCCCAGCAGAGACCAGGACACTGTAAAAACTGGCTTCCCACACCTGTCCTGCTGTTCTGGTTTCCAAAGACTGGAGCAGAGACCTGCTTTCCCCGACTCCCTGTCCGTTCCCCTAGAACAAGAGGCTTGTGTTTTATGATGTTGAGGAATAGGAATGTTAGCATCAGATAAGAGGGTGAGAAAATCTGTCTCTGCCCCCAGGTTCCCGGATACAGCTACTTCCTTCCCTGTTTCTCATCCCCCTCCTCTTTTCGCCCCCTGAATCTTGAGACTACCCACGTCTTCCTCCCTGTCTCACAGCAGGCTCTCAGACGGTTTCATGTGGAAACAGTAGCTCCCAGGTCCAGGTTGAGTCTCCATATTTTTGCCTATCCCACTCCTCCCCCTTACCTTCCACTCGTGTTTGAACTGTGAGGGCCACCTAGATTTTCTCCGTGCAGCACCACGGTAGAGCCCAACAGTAGACTAGACTTCCGTCAAATGGTCCATGATTAGCTAGGCAGGGTGTGAACTTGTCCAACAATACGAAACAGTGCATGGTTGTGAGCTAGTACGCTTCTTCAGTTCACTAAGTAAGAGCGCTTACTGAGAGTCTGGCAATGTGAGGGTATGAAGGCCCAGGGACGTTATCCCTGGCATTCACTTGCCACCTCATGAGCAAGGAAGGATACATTACAGCTTTACAGGGAAGCAAACTAACTAATGGGAAGTCTGTCTGTCTGTCTGTCTGTCTGTCTCTCTCTCTCTCTCTCTCTCTCTCACACACACACACACACACACACACATACTTTTTCAGGAATGAACCCATGTAAGTCAAAACCTACAGAACTATGGCGGGGACATAGCTCCGTTAGAAAAAAATGCAGGCTTCACAAGCTTGAGGACTTGACTTTGAGCCCAGAAACCATGTGAAAAGTCAGACATGGTAGAATAGGGTTGCTATCCCAGAGCTGTGGAAGAGCAGCCAGGTAGATGCCCTGAGGATCTCTGACAGCTAGCCTAACTAATTAGTGAGTCTCAGGCCAGTGAGAGAGCCTGGGGACGATACTGAAATTAACCTCTGACTTCCTCATGTATGAGCACTTGCACACCCTTGAGCACACACACGTATTCTCTCTCTCTCTCTCTCTCTCACACACACACA